>NC_081561.1:60060741-60124078 GCF_022355385.1 Mustela nigripes
TTTTATTTATTTATCTGACAGAGAGAAACCACAAGTACACTGAGAGGCAGGCAGAGAGAGAGAGAGAGAAGGAAGCAGGCTCCCCGCTCAGCAGGGAGCCCGATGCGGGACTCGATCCCAGGACCCTGAGATCATGACCTGAGCCGAAGGCAGCGGCTCAACCCACTGAGCCACCCAGGCGCCCCATTTTTTCTTTTCTTGAAGTTTACCTTACCTCTGATGGACCCTCCAGCAGCTTTGGCATGCCTGTGTCACCATCCCCTCCTCTTTGCCTGGCACTACCTCAACTGCCTATTTCTCTGTGGAGTTCCTACAGGGTCTCCAAGAACAAGTGCATTGACATCATTATCTTTGGTCTGTAGAGGCAGTTGCTCTCCTCTGTCACCCCCTCTGCACTGTTAACCCTTCCAGGTAGAGGTGTGTGTCAGAGCCTTTAGCTTATAAATAAACCAGGGTTCTTTGACCTGAAGGCTGTTGGCAGACTTTTCCTGCTTTCACATATGAAAAAAAAAGTGATAAATCAGTTAAGCTTTTAGATAAATGAATCTTAAAAGCAGTTAAACTAAAATAGCTTTAATTAGCTGTTATATATGTTATTAAAAATTTTAAAGGAATAGATTCTAAACCATGTCTCCCAGTTGTTACCTTGATTCAAGTGTTGCTATAACTCATTTTTCACCTTAGTAAGTAACTGCAATCGTGTGATGTGTGCTGGGAAGGGAAGCGGCCATGTGTTTATTGGGAAACCTCACCCATGTTGGAGAATAGTTGGAGGACTGCCTCCTAGTGGAGACTTGAAGGATAAGTAGGAAGGAGCTTCTCAGGTTGGACAAGAGATGTTGAGCCTTCTGGGCAAACTGAATGGCAGGTATAAGATGCTGCAGCATGCAGGAAAGAGCCTGGTGTATCCAGGAAGTAGAGAGTGGTGACTCAGTGCAGCTGGAACACACAGAGCGAGGCAGTGGTTAGCAGTTCGAGCCAGGGACGTCCAGAGTTGCCTAACCCTTGTCTCTTAAGCTTTGTGCTGGCTCACCATCACAGCCCCCACAGGGTCTCTCCGTTCCCAGCAGTAACCTGGGCCTGGGCCTGGCTGTCAGTAAGCAGGCCAGTGAGCATTCCTCGGCTGTGACATTCATGAAAAGAAGGGTGTTAATTGGCCTTTCTGGAGCTCGTGTCTGTGTGTCTCAGCCTACATGGTCCTGGGCCTTTTTCTTTGGCATCACTGCACTAAAGGTCCTCATTACAGAAAGTAATATCAAGAAATGTAATTTCTATAAAATATAGGATATCAAGAATGTAATTTCTATAAAAAATAGGTATTGCTTCACCACCCATTCCCACTCCCCCAACCTGCCATTCAGTTATTCAAATAAAGCCAGGAATTCCTCCTATAGAAATAGATGGTCGCCCAAAACATACTAGAATGGACAAACAGTTCCCTCTGTCAGCTTCCAGCCGTGCGCAAGACTTGAAATTAAAAACTGCCTCTGATGAGAAATTTGGCTCTTTTGGATCTTCGAGATCTCGCTCATACTATAATGAGTTTCATTATGATTTGCCTTACATGTTGGGCTTTTGCCTGAAGTGTTGCTTGAAAGGTTCCACAACTTAAAAAGCAGGGCAGGTGGGTATCCCCAGTGCTTTATGAAGAGATCATTTTGAGCTGTCATCCTGTGTTTTGGTACAAGTCCCAGGCTAAAGTTGGAGTGCCCAGGTCTAGTCTGAAGTCAGGATCACTGAAAAAGTTTCCCCCTTTCCTTGCCAAAAACAACATTGCAGTCACCTCGAAGGAAGCTCATAACCCCTCCATTTGGTAGAAGACATGGCGAGCTGCTTTGTGTTTACGGCAGTTGTCACCCCCACACCACATCTGCCTGTGGTAGGGTGTCGGCAGGTTAAGATCCTTGGCAGCAGAAGAGCATGTTCATGACCCATCTTTCCCTGTAGGCTTACCTCAACCTCTCTTGGAACTGAATGACTCTCCTGTCTACAAAACGGTCTTGGAAAGGATGCAGCGTTTCTTCTCCACCCTCTATGAAAACTGGTAAGGAACCAGTGCTACTTCTCTCTATTCTCTTTTTATTTATTTATTTTTTTAAAAAAAGATTTTATTTATTCATTTGACAGAGACACAGTAAGAGAGGGAACACAGCTGCTTTAGCTGTGTAATGTAGCAATGCGATGGATAGGACTTCTGATGTAGATTCTAGGGTTCAGATAAGATGAAGTAAAAATATGACAGGAAACCAGTGATTCTAATGTCACACTGAAATGAATTGGCTGACTTTCTTGCATTTGCTTTTTTATAATTGTCATGTATGTCTCGGCCCTAGCCATAACTTGACATTTTATGCCTAACTTGTCTGCTTCCGGAGCATAAAAGGCTGAGACCACAGTGTCAGATACTATGAGCAGGGCTGCATTTTCTCAGAGCCCTCACCACTCAAGCTACTTTGAATGGGACTCTGGAGGTCTCTAGCCAGACTTTTTCTTTGCGTCCTGGTTGTAGGATGCAGAGGTAACTGGCCATCCCGTAGCACACCACACCCCAGACATTGTCCTCACTCACCCAGTGCTCCGCTCAGCCAGGCTAACCAAAAGAGACTCTTCGTTTTAACTCCATGTTCCTTACGAAGTAATGAAGGTTACTGTTGATCTTGGCTGCCAACATCTGTCTTTAAAAAGATGGCTAAATTGGTTATCAGGTTTCCTTAAAGGCAGGTGAGGGGTGCATTACTGATTGAGCTGAAGTTACCTCACAAATGAGATAGGCTAGAAATTCCTGGCGTGTTCGGGGCTTGGCAGTGACCAAGGTGGGGTTTGTCACTGGCTGTGATGTTCCCTTGCAGTTTCCACATCCTTGGGAAGGCGGGTCCTTCCATGCAGCAGGACTTTTACACTGTGGAGCACCTGGCTACTCAGCTCCTCAGCTCGGCCTTTGTCAACTTGAACAATATTCCTGACTACCGTCTCAGACCCATGCTTCATATCCTTTCCAAAGTCCCTAGATAAACCCAAGAGGCCGGGAGATTGAAGACAGGAGCCGCTTTCAGGCACTGGAGGAGGCAGAGCTGAGCAGTATGGAATAGATGGAATCATTTATCCGAGTGTGTGATAATCACATTCAGTGGAAGAGAAGATTGGCGTGAATGGCAGGAAAACAGGAAGGCAGACTGGGGGGGGGGCCTTCAAAGTGTTCTTCCTCGGGGTTAATCTTGACAACTCACTCTTTGGAAATAGGAAAGACAAAGGGTTTTTGTTTGTTTTTTTTTTAATCTCTTCTATATCCTGTCAGGTGCTTCCTCTCATACTTCATTCCCATTTGGACTCTCTCTCTCTCTTTTTTTTTTTTTTTTTTTTTTTTTAATGTTTTCGAGAGTATCTTTCTTCCCTGGAGTTAAAGGAGAACTTTAGGTAAAAGAGAGTGTTCCTCTTCTTTTGGGCAAATAAATGCCTGTAAAGTGCAGCCTAGATCCATTCCTCAGTAGCCAGGGCTTTTTGGGAAAGAGTTTGAAGATTTTTGCCCCCCGCCCTTTTTAAAAAGATTTTATTTATAGGAGAGCAGGAGAGAGGAGATAAACTGGAGAGGAGGGGCAGAGTGAGAGGGAGAAGCAGACTCCCTGCTGAGATGCAGGGGTCCTGGGATCATGACCTACCTGAAGGCAGACGTTGAACCAGCTGAGCCACCCGGGTGCCCCAGATTTTTGCCTATTAACACAGAATATCCTAGGCATCTTGTAGGTCTTTTGAGGGTTAACTCTGCCGGTGGGGGTATCCTGCTGCCTGACAGGAGAGGGGTGCCTTAGAGAGGGGCATGTGTTCATGTGCTAAAACTTCTTAACCTGCCGTGCCATGGGTCTTTGTGAAGCCTCTGGTGCTCTTCTGTCCCCCAGAGCACTATGAAGCCCTGGTGTCTCCAATCCTTGGACCTCTTTTCACCTACCTCCACATGGTAAGAGATTGGTCAGAAGGGGGAGCAAAGAGGACCCTTGGGTGGGTTGGCCTGTCCTATGAGTTTTGCAAGTCAGGAGTTCCTGAAAGGGTCCCCTGCTCTTGGCTTTGCTTGCTACAGTGGATTGCGCCCCCTTGTTTTCCCCCTGAATTAGACTGATTCAGTTGCCTACGAAGACCTGCACACTCTAGTTCTGCTCCTGACCTCCTGTTAACTGAGGAGAGGCGATCAGGGGAGTCCCTCCTCTGGGTCTGTTTCCCCAGCTGTGGGATTAAGCAGGAGGACCAGCTGGGTAGAGAACAATGTTCAGAAAGACCTGGGAATTCTACAGTATCGCTGATTCTTTCCAAGCATGGGATACCCTGTTCTTGTCATGGGTGCAGGAGAGGTTCTAGAGACCACGTCTGGTAGTTTAATCTTCTGGGGTTCCCAAGGCTGTCATTGAGATCTCGAATCACTTTCAGTTCATTCTCCTCATGAAGTGGACCATAGATATTATCTGTTCCAACTTTTTCCTCACTCTCAGCATTATTTCCCTTTTGTTTTCCCAGAGGCTTTCCCAGAAATGGCAAGTCATCAACCAGAGGAGCCTACTGTGGTAAGAAGCATCTCTTTTCTTGGTGGGAGCACTGTTCTTCAGGGCTAGAAAGCTGCAGGTTATGGTCGTCCTCAGCCTACATGATAGATGGCTTGTCTGTGACCGTTAGGCATACTCTGTCTTAGGAGGGTGCTGAGACATCCTTACCCACTTTGGATTTTGATCCAGTACCTTTAGCCAACTGGATAGAGTCAAGTAATAATGCCCGCCTCACTGGATCGTTGCTGTCCCGTTGCCAGCATTGGTATGGAGCGGAGACCGAAGGAAGCCAGGAGAAGGAAGCGAGCACAAATGGTCTGGTTAGGGGCACTGTTTTTCTTGTCTTTCCCTCTTTTGTACTCCTGTGGAACTTGGCCCTCTGCTTTTCTGCAGTGGGGAAGATGACACCGCGGATGACAACCCAGAGTCTCAAGAGATGTTAGAGGAACAACTGGTGAGGATGTTAACCCGAGAAGTCATGGACCTAATCAGTAAGTGGCATGTGGGATGTAGGGGTAGTAGAGAAAATTTTTTCTGGGGAAAAGAACTGGTTGCTCATCTAATCCCATTAAGGCATGTTTACAGCATTACTGACAGATGGTTAAGAAATAATGAACTAGATAGAAACCAGGTAGTCCTTAAATCAACTGAAGGACATCCTATGAATTATAAACTGTATTGTATTTGTAAGACTAGAATATGTGGGAATGGTCTAAAATAATAGAAATTTGGATTAATGGCAGGAGTAACTTCCTGGTTTTGTCAAAATGGGAAAATTTTTATAACTTGGACATGAGGTGGCTAATTTTTTTTTTCTTTTTTGGTTATTTCATTTGTTTGAGATTCATAGTAGACCAAGGATGTATCAGTAGACATTCTCTCCTGGTCGCCTACTCAGAAAATTCTGTCATTTTCCTCTAGTTGATTGAAGTTAAAGGGGCACCAGAGCAGTCCAGTCAAACACCACCTCTGTTTCTGCTGGTGAAGGTGGTTTTGTGCCTGGACAGTGCCCCACTTTCCCCCAATTTCATCTGCCCGGAAGACCATTTGGGATTTATTGTCCAGAGGTGCCTCTTGTCTGGTGGCAGAAAGCCCAGTTACCCCACTTTCTTGCTTTAGCGGTGTGCTGTGTTTCAAAGAAAACTGCTGACCATGGTACTGCTCCCCCTACAGATGGAGATGGTAAGTAAGCCTGCTGTGTGGTCCTCCAGAGGTCTGCCCTTAGACTCCAGAATATTGTCCCTTCTGTAGCCAGGTCAGTTCGTGTAGAAATGGTTTCTCCAGTAGTCTGCGCTGGTGGGGGGATGTCCGTCTGGTTCTCTCCACTGGCCCTCTTGCTGTATTCCTCCAACATACTCCCACTGGAGAGCCTTTGCACTTGCTGTTTGCTCTACTAGAATAGCTTTTCTCCCAGCTGTATCCATGGCCTCTCATTCACATGTCACCTCTGAAAGGTCTTCCATGACCAACCTAGAAAAACTAGCCACCCCAGCCAGCCACCCTGTGTCCTTCCTTTGCTCTGTTTTTCTTCATAGCACTCAACACTGTGTTAAGTATTAACATTGTTTTATTTCATGAATTCCCTGTTTCCCTTGTTAGGATGTAAACTCCCATCAGGGAAGGGACTTCGTCCTATTCCTGTTAACATCCCCAGGAACTAAGTCTGTGCCTGCTACAGTGGGGTCTTCAAATACTTCAACCACAAAAGATCCTCAGTGTTTGCAGCTTTTTAAGTAACTGTTGAGAGAATCTCCTGTTTCCCACTATTTTTCACACTGCAGCCAGATGCACCTCCAGACCTGCGATGGGTAGGGGCTTCTGCACCCTCTCAGGCAGCTGGGGGGCTGTCCCAGGACTGCTCATTGACCAGGCAGCCCGGGGTACTCAGCTCTCCCTTACTTGGCGGTCTGCTTTTCTCTGTTCTGAAAGGATGGAGCTTAACATTCTGCTCCCTGCTTACAGATGAAGAGATGATGGCCACAGAGGTTGCCCCCTCCACCATGACGGAGCTTACAGACCTGGGCAAATGTCTAATGAAGCATGAGGTGGGTGGAGGGGACAGGGGAGGGTTTTCTGCTTTCCAGGTATGGCGCCAGCTTCCACTTTTCTCAACCTATGATGCCATCAAAGAATTCTTTGGGTAATGCTGCTTTATATGAGTTAAGTTCCTGGTTCCTAAAGCTCCAGAAAACAGTGGGAGAGGTCAAGGTGTCTTCTGTGCTGGCATGGACAAAGGCTTTCACACACAAGCATACGGGCACGTTGTGGTGTTCGAGCCTAGGCCTGAGCTAGGTCTCCTTACACATGTGTTTTCTCTGTATGGGCTGTTTTGTTTTGTTTTTGACTGCCTGATACACAGAGGAAATAAGCTCGTCTCCAGTAGCTGCTTTTGTCATGTTTCTGTTTACCTATGGAAACTCCAGCTCCTCGTGTAGAGGCCTACTCAGAAAATTGTATTCATTTTCTCATTGGAATCCTTCATCCTTTCCCACTAGGATGTTTGTACGGCGCTCTTAATTACAGCCTTCAATTCCCTTGCCTGGAAGGATACTCTGTCCTGCCAGAGGACCACCACCCAGCTCTGCTGGCCTCTGCTCAAACAAGTATGATTATTTACCCCTTCTCCTTAGCCCTTATGAGAGGCTGGGGTCATGAGGATTGAATCGGTTAGAAGAAGTGGGTTGCTGGGGCTCTCCAAGGGTACCCCTTTGGCCCTGAGCACAGCTGTGTCCCCAGGTGCTGTCAGGGACACTGCTCGCAGATGCCGTCACGTGGCTTTTCACCAGCGTGCTGAAGGGCTTACAGACGCACGGGCAGCACGATGGCTGCATGGCTTCCCTGGTGCACCTGGCCTTCCAGATCTATGAGGCGCTGGTGAGTCAAACAGTACGAAGGTGCACTGCAGCTTCAGCCCTCAGGGCCTGCTCCCAGGCGGTTCGGCCGTCATAAAAGCAGGCAGCTGCCAGCTTGCTGGTCCTGCCCCTGGGCTTGGTGGGGGATGGGAAAGGTGCCAGGGCCCAGCCATTGCCAATGCATGGTTTTCTATATCCACACTCTGCAGCGCCCCCGGTACCTGGAAATAAGGGCTGTGATGGAGCAGATCCCTGACATACAGAAGGATTCTCTGGACCAGTTTGACTGCAAGCTGTTGAACCCCTCTCTGCAGAAAGTGGCTGACAAGCGCCGGAAGGACCAATTCAAACGCCTCATTGCTGGCTGCATCGGGGTAAGTTACATGCCTCCCCTGGTGCTCCCTGCTGGCTCGACCCACACTTGCGGTCTTCTTAGATGATGGGTCTGTGCAGACCAGAGACCAGCTGGAGTCACGATTTTTCTTAAATTTTTTAAATAGATTTTATTTACTTGTCAGAGCACAAGCAGAGGGAAGTGGCAGGGAGAGGGAGAAGAAGGCTCTGTGTTGAGTAGGGAGCACGATGTGTGGGACTGGATCCCAGGATCCTGGGATCATGACCTGAGCCAAAGACAGATGCTTAACCGACTAAGCCACCTAGGCATCCCAGTCATGATCTTGAAAACAACCCACTCCTCAGGGCCCAGCATCAATTCTTTTCATTTGTTTTCCACAGAAACCTTTGGGAGAGCAGTTCCGAAAAGAAGTTCACATTAAGAATCTTCCCTCACTTTTCAAAAAAACAAAGCCAATGCTGGAGACAGAGGTGCTGGACAACGAGGAGGGTGGCCTGGCCACCATCTTTGAACCCTGAATCAAACTTTTGGGCATTCTTCCTTGGCCTTTATTGTCATCTCTTCTTCCCCTTCGTAGCTAATCTCTAGGCCCCTCTCCACTGCCACCTCACCTTACACCACTGTCAGCCTGGAGAGAGATCCAGGTCTGGAGCTGGAGAGAGGGGGCCCAGTGCAAGGCAGAAGTAATGATACCTCAGGTATCAAGAAAGGGAGTTTGTGCTCATGCCATTCCGTCTAGATTTCCCAGCTATCTCCCATTCTACTTGGAGTTTCAACTTTTCCAAGAAAGAAAAGCTTGAGCAGACTGGCCCTACTCCCCAAGCCCTCCCGCCCCCATGTAGCCATACACCTGCGTAGAGCGGTAACTCGGGGTGCTAACCCCCAACACTGCAACTAGCCAGGCTTGCAAAGGGGCTTGGTCTTAATGCTTGCGCCGGAGAATTCCTCCTGGGCTGTTGCAAGTTCCACTGGGCCCCTTTACCGCTGGGTTGGCAGAGGACCTTCCCTGTCTCCCAGGGGCATGTCTGGGTCAGGTGCTGAGTGCCGAACTGAATGTGAGCAGTTCCTGCTCTTTGTTTTGAGCAAAAATCTGGTCACCTGATGGGATCCCCAGTACAGGCTGTCACCAAGCTCTGGACACAGTGTCGAGAGCAGTACCATCAGGGACCAGGGCTGGGCCAGGATCCGGAGTGCTTTCTGACCTTCCCTTAGAGCTCACACATACTCCATGCATAGTCCCTTAGCGTGGTTTCCCCAGCCCCAGGGTCCACTCAGGCATAAGAGCCACAGTACCCTGTCTAGTGTCATGTGATGCCACTGGCATCAGAGGATAATGCAGACCAGCTAGACTCTGTCTGTGACCAGCAGCTAGCAAAGCCACTGGTCTCTTCTCGGACTAGTTGGGTCCAGGTGCCTTCAAAAATCTCATGGTCTTTCAGGTCCCTGGTCACTTCTCTTGTGGACCATTTCCAAAAGAAAAGAACATATGCCTTCCTTATCACAACCTGTATCGTGAGGCTCTGCTCTGTTTTAAAGGTCACTGGATCGCCCTGTAAGCAGCAGGGACATGAATGCAGGACCGTAGCCTTGAGTCACGGCTGGCCATAGCCAACCTTAATCCATACAGAAACCACATAGAATGTTTGCATTCTGGAGGAGGCCTCTCATCCATGCAGCCCACTGACACAAGGGCTTCGGTAAGGACTGAGCAGAACAGCCTGGGCTCAAGCTACAGCTGTGAGCAGGTGGCACCCAGGCAGGGTTGAAGAGAGGTGAACCTAGGCAAAGAGGACTTGGGGGGTCCTGTGGAGCTGTTTCTGTGACAGATGCACCCCATGCCCTCTTCCTGAGTGGTGCTTTGGGCTGCTTCCTGTCACCTCTGAAGTCTGTCTTAGTAGGTTTCCCTCTCAACTTGATGGCTGCCTACTCCTCTCTGGTTGGGGCTATGGAGGGCATAGTTGTATTTATTGTGCTGTAATATTTTTAACATCCTGTGACTTCATGTTAGAAGTTTTCTATTGTTTATAGAACTTTTTTGTAGCAACATTAACTCTAAAGCACATCTGCATGTCAGTAAAGATCTCCGTTTCATACAGAAAGGGCCCCATCTGCCTTTTTCAAACCAGTGACTTCTAGCGTCACTACTCCTGAACATCCTGCTAAGGGAACTGGACAGGAAGAGTGATAACTGATGCACCTCTTCTGTTGAGCTTTCTCAAACAGTATGCCAGTCAGAAAAAGATTTCTATTCCTGACAGACCTACACTAGGCCGGTCTTCCCACTCTCCCAGTGTTCTCTGTGGCTGCTGGGGCGGGACTCTGAAGCACGGCCCAAAGGGAACTGCTGCTGTCCCTTGTGAATTTTTTTTTAACATTTTTAAGTAATTTCTACACCCAACATGGGGCTAAATTTATAATCCTGAGGTCAAGAGTCACCTGCTCTGCCAACTGAGCCAGCCAGGCACCCACCCTTGTGTGACACTTAATAGCAGTGTGACTTGACAGCTGTAGACCTGATGCTTCCTGTGATAATCCAGAAGATGGGTAAAAGTGGCACACAGTATCTTTCTGTGGCTGAGCCCCCAGAAACCACCTCAATTAGGGATTTCTCTTAAGGCTTCAGAGGGATTTGGCCCTGGCCTGCAGTAACACCTGAACCCAGTGTTCCCAAGGGCTAAATAATGCCAAACCTCTTCGGAGTTGAGGGCCCATATTTTGGGGTTAAAACTCAGGTAGTCCTGACAAAAGCAATTTTATTTACATGAAGGCCTTACAAAGGCACAAGGTCACATTCTGTGGCACATTAAACAAAATGTATCAACTGAAAAGGCTAGACTTGTCCCAGAAAACCCAGGACCTCCAGTCACATTGGACTCTGTAGCAGTCCTGTGAGGGCAGGTCAGGACCCCAGATCTTCAGCCTGGCTCGGGAGCAGCCCAGCCTGGCCACACCAAGAAGTCTGGTGGCAGACTCAGTCCATCTGAACTGCGTCCAGTTCATCCAAGAACCGTCGGCACTTCCCCATCAGTACCTTGATGGCTTCACTCACTAGCACCTCCGGTGGCAACACCCCTGTTGACTCGACAGAGACTGGGAAGCAGAGAGAGCCCTGAGCCCAGGTGTGCTGGCACCAGCTCCTGTGCCGCATCACTGCCAGCTTCTAATCTGGACTCTGCCAGGAAACTACACCCCCACCCCGACCCGATACTCACAGATGTAGTGGTCGCGAACCCGAGCAAGTCGGACGAGCTTCTTCAGCTTCTCATTCCGGAACACTTCCCTGCTGAAGGTATCTAGCCGGGGATTGGCAACTCTGGCCACCTTCTTACCTAATGAAAAACTCTGTTCTAAATACACGAGCCCCGAGCTTTTATTTCTGCTACCCTTACAGAAAATCTACTTTAGGTCCTGGACCCGAATGCGTGGCATCCCCAGTGGCCTACCTTGGACCTCCTGCACTTCAATGACCCCAGGTGAGAAGCACCGGCTCAGCTCCTCCGCTGCCTCCCCTTCCACAGGCTCAAGCAGGGTGATGTCGGGCAGGAGCCTATAACTGGCTGTCGCCACAGGTGAAAACTTGGCATGATCTTTGCCTGGAGGGTAGACTGAAATCAGAGCCTGTGGGGAAACTTTCTTCATGTTCGATAAACCCATAACAGAGACCCACTGGCTTTTTGCTGGTCAAGACCGCTCAGCTGAGCACCTTAGTTACACCTCGCTCTACTGTAATCACACTACCCCACCACCCTGGGCAGCCCGCAGGGTTCTTACCAATGCCCTTGACACAGTGCATGAGTAGGTCAATCTCCTGGCCAGGCCGCAGTTGGGCAATGAGAATATCATCATGCACAGGCCTGATAGTGCCCTCTGGGAAGAGGTCAGCCTGATTCCCCAGGGGCACCCATGTCATGTGCCTGGTGTACACTGGAGAAAGCAGCACATCAGAGAAACCTCAGTCCTTAAAACTAGCACCCAGCAAAGGGGGGCCTTCTTGCTCACCCACCACCACTCACCTTTGTGGTTCACATAGAGTTCGTTGGGATCAGAGGAATCTTTAGCGGCATGGGGATTCCGCGTGCACCTGACCTGAAGACGAAACTGCAGAGTATCTATCTCTGTGCCTTCTTCATCTCCTGAACAAAAGAACAGCTGAACATTTGGGTGCCAGATGCTACACTGTATGCATTAATATGCATTTGTCATTTATTCCTCTGGACAAATTACAGAAGGCCATGGGCAAGTGTTCACATAGATCCCAACAACTCATGTACCAAAACGTTAGTAACTTGCTTACAATCTTAAAGTAACCAATCGAGGATCTGAACAGAGGCAGCAGGACTCTAGAATCAACTGTGCAAGAAAACTGTTCCAATTTTGCCACAATTTCATTTTCTCAAACACTGACCTTGGTTCCGATACTCAAAAAGACGGGGATCGGCATGAATAGGAATGAGCCCCAAGCGATGAGCAAGGATCTCATCCTGGACAATGGATGTGTTGTTGTACACGAGGACCTTTTCCACAGCCATGGTTGGCACCTGACCAAGAAAACAGGATCATTCACCTATAGACTCCCCATTTACTCCTATTTCCTGACCTAGGAGGACCACTTCTAGAAGAAAGCTTGATGAAAAGTTTGAGGAATGAGCAGGAGGAATGCTCAGCAAAAACTGCCAAGAAACTAAAAGAAAGGGGCAACTTGAGAATTCTCCAAATAAGGTGACTGCACAGTTTCCTACCCAACTCCACCCTTGCCACTATACACACTGATAAATACCTCAGCTAATAAAATACGTCGAAAAGCATTGGCAATGGCTGCATCAATTCCCACCATGTCGAACTCCAATGAGTTTTCATCCAGGTGCACCACATCCACACGGAAGTTCTGCAGGGACAGAAAATGCAATAAATGAAGCTTACTCTCTATGGAGTCAATACCCTCCCACTGGATATTGCCCCTAATGTTCTCTCACCCAAGAACTTCCTTTTGGCCAGATGACCCTCATAGATGTTCCTTTCTCCCCCGATCCTTTAGGAGTTTCTTGAAAAGTTTCCCTGTTTTTAATTCTCTATTCATTTAAAATCACCTGCAATATGGCCTCCCACTAGACCATCCAGAGAAGACCATCCAGAGAAACTATTCTACGAGAGAACGGGCCTCCACACCCCTTAATCTAGTTGACACTATTCAATTCTTATCTTACTAGACTCGACTCCTGCATTCAGCATTGATAGAATCCCTCCATTTTCTTTATTTTTTATTTTCTTAAAGATTTTATTTATTTGTCAGACAGAGAGAGAGAGTGCGCAAGCAGAGGGAGAAGCAGGTTCTGCCAAGCAAGGAGCCCGATGTGGGACTTGATCCCAGAACGCTGGAATCCTGACCCGAACCAAAGGCAGTGGCTTAACCAACTGAGCCACCGAGGCATCCCACAATCCCTCCATTTTCAAACTCTGCCTTGGCTTCTGAGCACCAATCTTCTGGTTTTCTTTCTCCTAAATCCTCCTAAATTCACGATCTTTTACCGACTCTATAAACAACACTATCTTCCAGGTTTTTTTCTCTCTCCAAAGCAACCTCAATCACATTCATGGTTTTAACAATCATGTACTGAAAACTTCCAAATTTATCTCACTTCTGATCGCCTTTCAAACACATGTTCTACTAGCCTGCTAAATTTCTCCACATACAGGAAACAATGTAGTATCATTCCCCTTCCCCAAACCTATTTTTCATCAGTAAATGGTACCACCGTTCATTAAAGCAGTTCCTCAAGCTGGGTCATTTTACATTCCCTCCTCACAGCCAACATCAAAGCAATCACCAAATTTACCTTCTATCTTCCCTTTGCTCTATTTTTCTGATTATAATCTTAGTTAATGCCTTCAACCTCCACTCCTCTATGCAATCCTGTCACAAATCTGACTGCCCTATTTCATCTTTGATTCATTCTCTCCCATCCGTTGTGGCTGCAAATCAGATCATATCTGCTTCAGAGCTTTTCAAAAGCTCCCTATCCCCTACAGTGTCTAATAGGCACTTCGATCTTGCCCACCACTCATGCTAGCACTTTATATTCGAACAATAATAACCTGCTTGGCCACTCCCAGAACACAGCTCGGTCTTAGATCCCCCTCACCTTTCCCTGTTGTCAGATTTTACTCATCGTTCAGGGCTCAGTTCAGATGTCATCTCCTTCAGGAAGTACATCTTCCATACCGCTGACCCGCTTTCCATTCTAGATTAAGTGCCTCTGTGGGATCACCCCATCCCTTACTGTCCTTATCGCTACCAACCACAATTACCACATTATACTGAAATCATTTATGCGCGCTCTTCAACAAGATTAACCGCTTGTTCGTCGAACAGAGCACAAACCGTGTACACGGAGCTCCTAACCCGTTGCTCAGTAAACGACTTATGCACCGAGCGAATCCCAAGGGCTGCTTCCAAGACAAAGGCTGCCCAAATCACAAGGTCCGTTCCAAATACCCTCTCCAGCCCCGCCCACCTACCTTCTCGAAGCGGTTTTGGTCCCAGGCATCATCATAGCCCGAATAGTTACCGGGGAAGTCGGTGGTATGAACCTAGAGCAAAAAGAGACGAGTCTGCGACGGGGCAGGTAGGGCAAGCCCGCCCCAACTCATCCCTGTTCCACTCTCTTTTCTCTTCCCAAGCTCAAGGCCATAGGCTTACATTGCGAACCCCGAACTCCCCCAGAACCACGCGGGTCCGCATTTCTTGCACCGCCTGGGCGGCCGCCATCTTCACCCCCTCCACGTGATTAGGGCAGCAAACTGGCGCGTGCGTCCCAGCCGTCCTTCTCCGTCTCCGTGGTAACGCACCGCCTCCCGGATTCTTAAACATCGCGAGATTCTGTCCAGCCTGTGTCCACGTCCCCAGTTCCGGAAGTCAGGTTTAGCCAAACATCCGGGCTTCTTCTTTTTGCGTTCCGGCTGAACCCACCTCTCTTTCTCGCCCCTAGACATAGCCCTCCCTCAGGCCCACGTCTCTCCCACTCCTCCTCCGCGCGCGGGACTTACGCGGGCTTCAGCGACGGGAGCCCTCGAGGGACATGGCAACTACGGCGGCGCCGGCCGGCGGCGCCCGAAGCGGGGCTGCCCCGGAATGGGGAGGGTTCGAAGAAAACATCCAGGTAATCGCCCCCAAGGCTCCGCCTGCTAGTAGCCCCAGGGCTGGCAGCCGTCTTGAAGTGTTGTGGGGACTCCCCCTGGGAGCGTGGAGGTCTGCTCCATTTGCAGCACTTGTTCTCCCCTTTGGATCTTGGTGTACACGAAAGGCAGTGGGACTAGTGCTGACCTGAAAGGTAGACTAGTCCTCCAACCAAAGGGCCTCGTGTCTCTGGACACACCTGCTCTTGCTTTCGAGACAAGTTTGTTGGTCGATCGGGGTCAGACGTGGCGGGGGAGTGGGCAGTTTTCACTGGCACTGGCGAAAACCATGCTGTGTGCACAGCCTTGTTTGGGGGATGGAAAAGACAAAGGAAATGGGCACTTTTGCAGCCCTCTGAGAATCTGGCAAGAAAGGTAGAAGAAAGACATGTATGCGAGACAGGAATAGGTTTTCCAGGCTAGAAAAGAGAGCCAGACCACCAAGGGTTCTGAGAGCAAATGAAGGGAAGAGAGCCCCGTGATCTGTGGTGATTCCAAGCCATGCCCCCAGCAGTGGAAGAACAAAGTCCCAAACCCTGGGAGGAACGGAGGAGGACATGCGGATGGAGCAGAAAGGTCCCGCACTCGAAGCCATTGTCTTCACAGGGTGGGGGCTCAGCTGTGATTGACATGGAGAACATGGATGATACCTCAGGCTCCAGCTTCGAGGATATGGGTGAGCTGCATCAACGACTGCGGGAGGAGGAAGTCGACGCTGATGCAGCTGCTGCGGAAGAAGAGGATGGGGAGTTCCTGGGCATGAAGGGCTTTAAGGGACAGCTAAGCCGGCAGGTGGCAGATCAGGTAAGCAAGACTGGATTCCAAGTAGCTGGGAAGGTATATCTAGGCAGGCCTCAAGGGCTGGAGTTGGTGTCGAAGTTCACCCCATGTTGTCTAACGCAGTAGAACTATGTAGAAGACCAACAGAAAATGGGCAACAGGGACTACAGCCCAGAATCTCCCTCACAATACCTACTCGCCCCACTTCCGTCTTCCTTACTTCAGATGTGGCAGGCAGGGAAGAGACAAGCTTCCAGGGCCTTCAGCTTATACGCCAACATCGATATCCTGAGACCCTACTTTGATGTGGAGCCGGCCCAGGTGCGAAGCAGGTGAGAATCCTTCTCTTGACAGAAGCTGCCCTCCTCACACCTAGTTCTTCATCCACCTGCTACAACCAGCTACCAAGACCTGAGGCTCTGCCTTCCTCCTCTCCATCTAGCAGACCGCTCTCCTTCCCTCAACACACAGCGCAAATGTCACCTCTTCTGTTCCCCATTCCTGAGCCGCATCCCCAATTTGTCCCTTCCTGGTGATCTAGAGAACTTTATGCTTTCTTTTAACAGATGACCCCGCAGCAGTGCTGTACTCACTTATTTCTGGGGCTGGCTCCCCAGAAAGTTCCTCAAAAACAAATCTCTGTTTTATTTTTATATTCTCAGCACTGGAACAGTCTCTGAACCAGAATACCACTGCTTAGTTGTTGAAGGACTTTTCGAGAAGTGGATCTAATTTTGGCTTGGTACTTTGCTCGTCATTTAAGAGGTGCTCATCAGACACCCAGTACCACTTAGCAGCTATTTACTGAGCATTTGCTGTGTGCTGGGCACTGTAATGGTTCTGTCTTATGGAAGACAGGGTAAAGATAGTTGGAAGCCTTGCCCTCAGGTGCCATTACAGTTCAGCACTCATGTGCTCAGGGAGGACACCTGACCCAGAGTAGGCTAGAGGGCGGTATGTGGCAGGTTTTCCAGAGGCGGTAAGATCTAGCCAAAATCCAAGGTGTTACAGGAGCTGGTCACTTCAGAGTGGGGAAGAGTGACTTGTAGTTTTATCCTTTCTGTGTGGAATTTTCATACCATTTCTAGGCTGTTTTTGCAGAATATGCTCAGCGGTGTTGTGAGGAATGGTAAGCAGGAAGAGACAGGAGACACACTGGTTCCCTCAAGTAAAATCTTTCCTACAAAACCCTTTCCAGGGCTTCACCATCAAAGCCCTGAATTCTGGGCATTCTCTTCTGAAGTTGGTCTGTTTTATTTTTTATTTTTAAAATTTTATTTATTTATTTGACAGACAGAGATTACAAATAGACAGAGAGAGAGGAAGGGAGCAGGCTCCCTGCTGAGCAGAGAGCCTGATTCGGGGCTTGATCCCAGGACCCTGGGATCATGACCTGAGCAGAAGGCAGAGGCTTTAACCCACTGAGCCACCCAGGCGCCCCTGTTGGTCTGTTTTAAATGGAAGCAGGTCAAATAGATAAATCGTCAAGCTCTCTCCCAAGGCCCTGGTAGGCTTTCTGAGTTTTCCATGTGTGTGAGCCTGGTATCAGAAGGTTTTCCTTCCTGGAAGCATTTTTAGGAACAGGGAGTTTATTTCCTCATCCCTTGTCTGTCTTTACTCCCCTCTTCTTCCTTTATCATCCAGCATATTTTCTGGAGTTAAGATGAATAAGATTTCAGGCCCTCCAGAACCTTATAACTTAGTGCCGCCTTGGCTCTCATCTCTCCTCTCTTCTCCCAGGCTTCTGGAGTCCATGATCCCGATCAAGATGGTCAACTTCCCCCAGGTGAATACCCAAGGTAGCATGTCTGGGAGAGCCGGGGGAGAGATGAGGGTAGGGGGTGGGGCCACCCGGCAAAGCCTAGGAAGACCTAAAACAGAAGAGCCATTGTACCCTCCAGCCTGAATGAGTTGGTATATTGACAGAAAATCGCAGGGGAACTCTATGGACCTCTCATGCTGGTCTTCACGCTGGTTGCCATCCTCCTCCATGGGATGAAGACATCTGACACCATTATTGTAAGCAGGACAAAGGACTTTGGGGGGTGGCTGAACTAAGTTGAAAGCTGCCCAAGGAGGTGATGGTGCAGTGACGTAGAAGCAGCCCCTGAGGGAAGCCCTGGGTGAGGCTGAGACTAGAGGCCTCCCAGGACTAAGCAGAGCCTTCACCCCACAGCGGGAGGGCACCCTGATGGGCACAGCCATTGGCACCTGCTTCGGCTATTGGCTGGGCGTCTCGTCCTTCATTTACTTCCTCGCGTACCTGTGCAACGCCCAGATCACCATGCTCCAGATGCTGGCACTGTTGGTAAGGAGTCCAGCATGGTGGCGGGAGAGGGTAATCTTCAAAAGAGTAGCTAGGCCTTGGTCTGCATCTCTCCCAGGCCCCAGGCACTGGAATGGGATGAGCCAGCCAGCGGACTGTTTCTTTCTCAGGACCTTCGTGAGAGCTCAAAGGCCAGCCCAGCCTGAGTGATTTTCCTCTCCGCCATTCCGTTTCCTAGGGCTATGGCCTCTTTGGGCACTGCATTGTCCTATTCGTCACCTATAACATCCACCTCCATGCCCTCTTCTACCTCTTCTGGTTGCTGGTGGGTGGGCTGTCTACCCTCCGCATGGTAAGCTGGGCAAGAGGTTGCCAGGGGCGGGCTGACCTCCTGGGGAGTTCGGGAAAACAGCTCAGAGCTGGGGCCAAACCCCACAGAGGGTTCCGAATGGGTGGGAAAAGCCCCAAAATGGTTCTAAGCTCTGGGCCGGAATGTCCTCTCCACACTGCTCGCTTTGGAGCCAGGCCCTCTAAGCTGTGTTCTGTGGCCCTAGGTGGCAGTGCTGGTGTCACGAACAGTGGGCCCCACACAGCGGCTGCTCCTCTGTGGCACCCTGGCTGCTCTGCACATGCTCTTCCTGCTCTATCTGCATTTTGCCTACCACAAGGTGGTAGAGGGTGAGTGACAGCAGAGCCAGGGGCAGGGGGGACATCCTCCGAGCTCGGTGCCCAGCCAGCTCTGGCTCACCTTCCATCTTCTCTTTTAGGGATCCTGGACACGCTGGAGGGCCCCAACATCCCGCCCATGCAGAGGGTCCCTAGGGATGTCCCTGCTGCACTCCCTGCTGCTAGGCTTTCCGCCACCATGCTCAATGCCACAGCTAAGGCTGTCGCGATGACCCTGCAGTCACACTGACCCCACGTGAGACCCTTGGACGACCCCTGTTCCCCAATCTGTGGAGCAGAGGAAGATTAAAGAACAGTACTGATGGCATGTGTCTCTTTGATGGGGTCTGCAGCTGCCTCAGAGCTGTAGCCACTTCTGCAAACCCCTTAACGCCTGTGGGCCTTCTTGAAGGGCACAGGCCTAGAATCCCTGGCTGGGACTGCAGGGCTTTACGACCAGTGCGGAAAGTGGCTCAGCTCCTCTGAGGCCCTCTCTCCGCTTCCTCCTTCCTCCCTCTTTATCTCTGCCACGTTGTCTTGCTAAATATAGACTTGGTAATTAAAATACTGATTGAGGTTTGGAACTGGAGCTACCATTCCAGTGGTCCTCCCTGCCACCTTACTTTCTATACACTTTCCTGTTCTCTTGTCCCTGGTGGTAATGGCACCTGTCCTCTTCTTGCTACCCTCATCCAGGCAGGACGAAGGTGGGAGAGCCCAGACTACACTGAAAGTAGAGACTGAATATGAAACCTGTCCCTGGGGGCGAGGGATACTCACCCCACGGAGCCGCAGGGAGGCCTCAAACACAGGAACCCTAAGTCTGATGGAGGAGAGCACCCAGCTTGAGTGGGCTCAGCCTCACACTGGCACACCAGTGGAACAATGACAATCCAAAAATGCCCAGATTCAGCCCCATGACATTTACAAGGCCGTGATGCACCCGGGCCACTGGGTAGGGATAATTCAGAGCTCACATCTGAAGCCAAACTTGCCGGTGTCCTGGTTATACTGAGGCCAAAGGAACAAAGCTGTCATCTGGAGTTTACTTTGTCCTTCCTCTCCAAGAGGGTTGTTCACTCTTAAAAACCAGCCCCCCCCCCCAGCCTAGCACCATCCACCCCACCACCCATTTAATCTCCACTTAAGAGTTAAGTCAGGTGGTTAATGAAATAGGACGTTTGGCCTCCCTTCACTACGCTTATTTTTTTTTTTCTTAGTAAATCTGGGTCAGCATCTTTTCCTCCCAGCAAAGGGCCTAAGAAAGACGTGCCTTTCATTTGCCGTGCGTCCTCCGATATGTGAGGACCCCACCCCATCACCAGTGAACAAAGTGCAAACAGCACTACCCGCACCGTGCAGTGTACCCTTCCTGAAAGTTCCAGCTCCCTTAACTCGGTCGCCTACCACAGCAGGTCGCTGGTCCAACACTCCCTTTCATTGCGCTACCCCAGTATCACACGTACTGAGCCCCGAAGCATCTGCCGCCGGCAGCAGGGGAAGGAGCGGCACCAACACCTTGCACCTACTTGGGGTTCTCCTGCCCCAGGAACCCTTCGCGGTCCGGGTGTGCCTGGCAGGCCCGGCCCCATCGGCCTGTGGCCCCTGCGACCTCTGCGGCGGGGCCGCCATCTTGGCGAGGGGCAGGCGGGGACGTCTTCCTGGGCTCGACCTCCCCCAACACCGCTTGCGCGCGCGGCGCGGCCCGGATTACGGGGCTTTGGGGAGGACCTCCAAGCAGGACCGGAGGGCGTGCAAGGGCCGCAGGCGGAGACATCAAGGGTCAGGCCCTGAGGAGGAGGGAACGACGGGAGAAAGGGCAGAAGCAATGCCATCTCCACGTGACGTGCCTCCATTCTGCCCGCCACACCCCCGGCTCATCCCCGGCCTCGACCCACCACCAGCTACTTTCCGTCTGGGTCCACGCCCAGGGGAAGAGCGACCCCACCGCTCGGGAATGACGGGTGTGTGCAGACCCCGGGCCGCGTGGCCTAGGCCGGGCAGGGGGCGGGGCGAGCGGCGGTGACGCGACCGTTGCCATGGGAACCCGCCGCCCGCTCAGGCGCAGGAGCCGAAGCCCGAGCCGGAGCTGCTGCCTGCCGCCGGCTGCCGGCCCGCCCGCCTCGGGCTCTCCCTGCGGGTAGGTAGGGGAGCCGGGCTGGAGGAGGGGAGGGAGCAGATGCGGCCTCCGAGCCGAGACCGGTCCCGCACGTCCTGAACCGAGGCCCCGCAGCCGCCGCCCGGACCGCCAGGAACGAGGACAAGCGCGAAGCAGCGCCCACCCGGCCCCGGCCCGCGCGCCCCGGCCCGTTCCCAGACACGGACGGCACGGTCCGCCCCGGCCCCAGCGCCGCGCGGTCTCAGCCCGGCAGGCGACCTCGGCGCCTCCGCGACCCCCGCCGGCTTCGGCCACGGCCCCGACGCTCTTCGCCTTCACCCGCACCGCCGCCGCTGCCGCCGCCGCCTCCGCCGCGGCCGCCGCCGCCCGCGCCTCTGCCACCGCCCGCGCCTCTGCCACCGCCTGTGCCCCCTCTCCGTCCGCGACCCCTGCCCAGGCCCCGACCCCAGCCCCGACCCCAGCCCCGACCCCGCCCTCGGCCCCGCCAACCTCGGCCGCGGCCCGCGCCCCGGCACCGGAGGCCCAGCCGTGGGTACGATGTTGCCCAGCTCCATCCAGATTTCAGGGGAGCCGCTGTCAGGCGCCGAGGTGCGGGACATCTGCCGCGGCCTGCGCGACAACGCCGTGCGCCTGCTATCACTGCGCGGCTGCCGCCTCTGCGACCGCGACTTCGGCCGCATCTGCCGGGCCCTGGCCGGGGCCACGTCCCTGGCGCAGCTCAACCTTAACCTAGGCGTCGTGTCCAGTCCCAGCCGCATCAAGCAGCTGGCAGAGGCGCTGCGGACCAACCGCTCTATCCAGTCCCTCTTGTGAGTGCGCTCCCTCGCAAGGGGGTCCCGGGCACTGCACCCCTCTTCACACGCCCCCTGCCACCGCCTATTCCTCCACACACTTTCCTGTAGCTGTCTCTGCGCCAGCCTGCTTTCTCATGCTTGTGCACCATCTCATCCCTCCACCCAGGCCTCCACGACACCTTCCAAGCTTATTATCCCTTACCTCTGGACTGTGCACACACGGCCCCACCCCAAAGGAGATGGGCTACCCTCCCCTTTCTGGCAGGGCACGTGTACCTCCCCATCTAATCACCAGCCTTGACTTCTTGGGGGCAGCCCCTCCCGGCTCAAGAAGGACCTCCCCTGGGGACTAGACCCCTGCCCCTGCACTCTGCCCACTGAAGAGTCCCAATCCACCACTCACACACTTCTGTGCTTTGTCCTGGATCCCAATCCCTGCCCCAGAAAAGAAACCAAATTCCGCCTCCACCTGGGTTTTTGGAATCTAGAATCTTCTTTCTCCTTCCTAAGACTTCTCCCAAGTGCTGTGACAAGTGCCCTCCTCATCTCTAGGGCTCACATAAGGGAAGGGGTCCGTCCCCTACAGATAGGGCTGATGACTGCAGTAACCTCTGCTCTCTGGTCTCACCCACCAGCCTGCATGGAAGCCCCCTGACAGATGCAGGACTGGCCTTGCTGAACCCAGCACTGGCCCTCCACCCTGCCCTTGTGGCTCTGGACCTGGGGGACTGCATGCTAGGTGATGAAGCCATCAACCTCATCTGTGGCCTCCTTCCCCCAGATGGAGCCAAGTCAGGTGAGCAAGAGGCCCTTCTGAGGACACGGGCTGCTGTGACCTTGATGAAAAAGCCAGATGCAGAGAGCAGGGGGTGTGACCCAGAGCTGAGGGTTCTGATGGGGTGTATGTGATGTGTGTGTGAGAATATTTATTAGAAGGATGGGGGGCTGAGCAGAATGGAGACTCAGGCATCCAGCCTCTGGTGGGTGGGGGATGCAGGGAAGGCAGGTGTCTCTTGAGGCCCAGGAGCTCTGTGGTGGGGTGGGGTGGGATGGGTCTCAGCCACCAGGGACACCCCAGAGATCCAGGGCAGGGGAGGAGCTTGAAGAGGGCCTGACCTCCATCCTGGCTCCTCACTTTGATGCTGCCCAGGCTTGAAGGAACTGACGCTGAGCGCCAACCCTGGCATCACCCCTAAGGGCTGGAGCCGCCTTGCGATTGCCGTGGCCCACAGCTCCCAGGTCCGCGTCCTCAATCTGGACTACAACCCCCTGGGTGAGGCTCAAGGAAGTCCCCTGTGAGTCTCACCATCCCACCCCCATCCAAGAACTTGGGACCATTGTTTGGCCATGGTAACACCTCTTCCCCCTGGGGGACGGAGAAGGGAGGGAGGATGAGTGAGGTAGTGGAGAAGCCACTTATGTGGAGGACCAGATGACCACCAGGTACATCAAAGTACCCATCACCACCCCTGGGCCTGGCTTTCTTCACCCGTTCACTCCCGAGTCATGGAGCCTCCCTTTTAGCCGCTTACCAAATGTCTGTGCTTGCTGGCCTGGGGTGGGATCTAGGGTCTTTAGGGCACTGGGGAGGCCTCAGGGGAGGAAGGGTTGGCAGGCCCACTCATGACTGCCGGTGACCGTGTGCATGTGTGCTGCCTCCCTAGGTGACCATGTGGCGGGGATGTTGGCTGTAGCTGTGGCCTCCAGCCGCACCTTAGAGGTCCTGGACTTGGAGGGCACAGGGCTTACCAACCAGTCAGCTCAGGTGAGAAGTCTTCATGCTTGGGGTGGGGGGGCTGGGATGGAGGTGCAGGTGAGGCCACATGTCTGTGGACATCCTGAAGTGGTCTGAAAAATCCGCATTCTTCCCCACCTCAGACCCTGCTAGACATGGTAGAAAATTACCCCACGGCTTTGCGGAGCCTTGTGTTGGCTGAGAACAGCATTAGCCCCGAGCTGCAGCAACAGATTTGTGACCTCCTCTCAGAGGGAGAGGAGGAGGAAGAGGTGGCAGGAGGGGCTGGCGACACGCAGGAACAAGAGAGAGGGCGAGAGCCTGCTGCCCAGCAGAGGAGCAGCAGCTCCTGGATGTGCCCCAGTGGTAAGAACCCCCAGGGTCGGGCAGAGCCAGATCCCAAAGAGGCCTAGGCCCAGGGAGAGTGGGTGTGGGAGACCTCAGCCGCGTCCCACCTGTGTCCCTGGTGGAGGGACGAATGGTGGTCTGAACAGCCCTTTGCCTTTCCACAGATCCCAGCTCTCAGATGGTGCTCATGACTTCAGGACTAGGTGATAGTCTGTTGGCTGAAACCGAGATGTGACTCTCTGCTTGGGCTTCTGCGCATCCTTACATGTTGTCTGTGTCCCCAGCACCTTACCCGGGATGTCAGGGTCAGGCCCTAGGGCCTGGGAGGGAGGTGGGGGTGCCGGGGGCTCTGGTAGCTCCCGGCAGCGATGGGAAGCTCTGGAAGCTGACTAAGCAACAGCCTTGGGTGCACGCGAACTCAAGGTGATGTCTCTGGACTTGTTGGCAGCTCTGGCTGCAACCCGCTGGCTCGGAAGAGATTTTATGAACTCTACAACCTGTCGTTCATGGCTGTGGTCCCTGGGGATGGGCAGTAGGAAAGGAATTAGAACCATTGAACACTAGAGGGCAGTACCACCCCACAGTCCAAGCTCCAGGCAGCGTCAACTGGCCCCAAACGTCAACTCGGTCTGGCTCAGGTCTCGGGCTTGTAGCACCTGGGATTCTGGGGTGACACCTTACACCAGCCCCCCCGCCCCCCAAAGATCATAACTAAGGTAAAAAGCTCACCTCCAGGGCTGGGTTGCATTGAACCCTACCTCGAGGAGATCGGGCCCTGCTGAGGTTACTTGAGGTACAACTTCTCCCGCTGCCTGATGCTCTGTGGCCACAGACACCCCAGGCAGAGTGCAGCACCGGGGACTCACTAGCAAAGACCAGAGCTTGGCTAGGATTTGGAAAGCTCAAGAGTGGGGGGAAGAATTGCACAAGGAAAACCATTAATAGACAAATTAGGCAGTATCAGTAAAATAGTTTTAATTTTAAAATAGTCATTGATGTGAAAACTTCCCAAAGCTGGGAGTAACAGTCTAGAGCCAAGGTTGGGAGGGGGCCAGGCCTCACCCACAGACCAGCTTGAGGCCCCCAAATCCCTCCCTCTTCTCCCTCCCAGAGAGAGGATGGACACAGCTGAAGCAAGCCCTGAGTGAGTCCTCTCCCTCATCCCCCAAGGACCCCTTGAAGGCAACAGCTTGTGCAGAGAACTTGAGGAGAGGAAAGCAGGCAGAAAATAGAAATTAGAAATTAGAAGTTAATAATCCAAATGACCTTCCCCTCCCACCCTCGGAAAACCAACAAAAAACCATTTGTGGGTACGAAATGGGGATAGGAGATGAACACTGATGTAACAGACCTGTCAGCACCCCAGAACAGCCCAGTTTGGGCTGGCCAGAAGAAAGGTCTAGAGCCCCAGCTGCATGTTACATTTGGGAAGTACATACTCTATGAAGAAAAGGGAAAGGTATGAGGCAAGCTGGGGCCAGTCAATGCAGCTAAAAAGTCCGGTGTGCTCTCCCCCTCTCCCGCACAGGGAGCAGAGTGGTGCTGGCCTGAGGGAGGAGGGCTCTGGGGCAGGGTAGGGGGTCTCCCATGGTCCCAGTGTAGCCATGGTAGGAAAGCAAGCAGGCGCCCTAGTTGAGCAGGTTGCCTTGCTCCTGGGCCTGGGTCAGGCTGTCCTTGCGGTGCAGGTGGTGCACCCCCATCCTCTTGGGGCTGCGCTGGGGGCGGCTGGAGTGGGGGAGTGCCCAGGCCCGGCCCTCAGTGTGGGAAGTGACCGGCCCCTCCTCTGTGCCACCATCATTGGGCAGCAGACTCTGACGTTCTTCCTCAGGGCTGATGGGCAGGTTCAGCTCTTCCTCCTCCTCCCTGGAAGGGCCAGGGTCAGCTTCTGTGGGCAGCAAAAGCCCACTCTCACTAGGTGGAGAAGGTGCTGGAACCACCTCATCTCTGTCGGTGGGACTAAGAGCAAAATGGTGCTGCAGGTCAAGGAGCGCATCGCGTCCGAAGGCTGTGCGCTGGGCCACAGCGGCTGGGGGTGGCGTGCGGTCCACAAATGCTCGCTGCCAGCTGGCGAGCAGGTCCTCCTCAGAGCTGGCAGAGCTGGCTGGGGCACTGAGTACTGGGGGAAGAGGGCTGGGCTCATGGTAGGGTGACGCCTGGGCCGAGGCGGGGCTGCTGGGCACTGGGCTGGGGCGGGCCCGCTCACCGCCCTCTTCCACCAGGCTCAAGGAAATGGCCTGGCGTGTAGCGTAAGTGCAGTTGGGCAGGGGGCTGTTGCGGGGGATTCGCACCTTATCCTCAGAGAACTCTATGACCTTGCGGCCAGGATAGAGCGGGTGTGGTGGAGATGGGGTGGGATAGGGACTCAGCTTCTCAAAGGCCGGCAAGGGTGATTCCTCCTCTGGGGAGGCCCCGGCAGTGCCCAGAGAGTGGCATTCTCCATTGGGTTGTGGGGTGGGACTGCCAGGGGCGGGGGGACTGGCAGGTTCACCCAGGCTACCCCCACTCATGTCCACATGCACAAAGACATCCTCAGCCAAGGGGCGCCCGGCACTGCCTGACTGCGCTGAATTGAGCAGGAGAGACTCTGGCTTCTCTAACACTCGGGCGATGACCGATGTGGGGACCACAGCCCCTGGTGCCAGGCTAGGGGCGGGGCCGGGGCTGGCAGCTTCTTGACCACTGTGCAAATGTTTCTGGACCATGTCCTGTAGCTCACAGGGAAGCTGGGGTAAAAGAGCAGAAAAAGGAAAGACACATGAATGCTCCCAACTTCTGAGCAGAAGTAATGGCTACTGCACTGGTCTCACACCAGCCTGGCGCACAGCTTGGCTTCACAGACAAATCGATGCTCCGCAGGGGCGAACGACCTGAAGAGTCAGAGGAACATACCCAGCAGCTGATCCCAGAGCACTAAAGCCCATGATCTCTCCCATGTCCCTTTCCCCCCATCCCAACAGAGGCTTCTGCCCAAACCAGATGGAAGTCTGAGGCACCTGCACTGGCCGGTGGCCTCAAGAACGCCTCCACTCCTTCTATAGACCCTGTGAGCCTTGGGCCTGAGGCTCTAGAGTCTAGAGTTCACCTGCTGCAGTAACACTGTCAGTTCAGCCAAATCCCCTCCATATTCTTATGGTCAACAGCCACCCCCACGTTGGGCATGGGCTCCCAAAAGGGGGCGCCTCTCTCCCTGTGTCTGTTCCAGAAATCCCAGCCAGGCCAGCCCCTGCGCTAGCAATGGTCCCCTGAGCACACATGGAACACCGATCAGTGGCAGAGCTGACTGACTCAAGGGGAGACATGCAGGCGAGGGGCAGGCAAAGCAGAAAGGGGGAGAGGAGGCTGGTGGCCTGTGGTATCAAACCCCAAGGGAGAGGCGTCCCGGGGGCGGGGCTTGCAGCGGCGGGGACAACATTCTGCTCACATCAGCGAACTTGTGGTTGCGGAAGTGGGACTTGTTGCACTTAAGGAGTTGCACAGCCAGGTTGCAGTCCAGCCGGTACCGCTCCTGCAGATACAGGTGGGGGTCACCGGCCAGCCCCGTGCCACGCAGTGTGGCCACTCTGGGGCCAACCCAGCCACAGGCGGGGAGAGCCCTCCAGCGCACATACATTGAGCTCCTCCAGTTTGTTGATGGTGTTCTTGGCGTCCAGCAGCTTATTGGTCAGCTCCACGATCTCCCAATCCAGCGTCTTCCTATCCATCTCCGCCTTCTTGATCTGAGGCACAAAACTCATGTGAACCTCGCCCCCCCACCCTAGCTGGCCTCCCTCCCCTCCGCCTCCCCCCCAGCCCAGAGACACAGGAAGCCACAGGTGCTGGGGCAGCCAAGGCGGACGGAATAGACAGACGATGGACAGACAGAACACCAGCCACCTCTCCTGTTCTCCGGGCTGGCTGTGGGGTGGGGGCTTTCTGAACATGACCTGCTGCCACCAGGGCCAAGAACAGAGACCATATAAGAGTTGCCCCTCGAGGGACTCTACACAGGTCAGGCAGCTGGACCTGAGAAGGAGTAAGTGTACAAATCCAGGGGCCGAAGCCTCTATGTGGAGCACTTTCGAGGCTAGACTAGGAAAAGGGAGGAGGGGTGGGGTGGGGTGGCAGCCGGGGGCGCCTGTGAGATTATCTAGTTGAGTCAGGAGGGAGCAGCGGCCTCAGCAGCAGCCCTCTGATCTTCAGTTCAGGGGCTGGAGTGCCCCCCCAACCCCAAATGGCTTGGGCTTGTTGCCACCACAGCTGAGAAGCCGTGAGTGTTTAGCGGTGACATCAGTCAGGACCTCTGCCAGCACCAAGCACTGGCCCGCAGCTGTCCCCCCAGGAGGGAGGCACTGTACTGAGCGGGCCTCACGTAAGGAGGAGGAAGGCAGTGGGCAGAGATAAACGGCCAGGGCCCCAGCAACCCCAGGTCTCAGCTGAGGAGGAGGCCAGGGCAAGGGAGAAAACACACAAACTCAGACGCAACTGCAAAGATCCAGCTGTGGCTAAGAGAGGCCTGATGGGAGAGGGCGGCAGCGGCGGCGGCGATGCGAGGGGAAGCCAGGAGAGAAGAGAAACAGTGTGAGCACTAAGACAGTCCTGACTCGCACAGCACACTGTGGTCCCCTGCCCGCCCTGTCCCACCCCTTTCCCAAGCCCCAGGGCACAGTGGCACTTCATGGGCAAATCCCAGCTCCCTGCTATGCCATGAGCACAGTGCCAGCCGATGTGCCCCCATGCCCCTCCGCCCCCCAACAGATTACCAGCGTGTGTAGCTTGTCCTCCAATTCCTGGTTGGTCCTCTGAGAAGCCGTGTAGCTGTTCTGAAGCCTGTAGAGGAACACAAGGCAGACCCCTGGGTCGAGATCTACTCTTCAGGCCCTCCTCAACCCCTCCCTGATATGGGATGTGGGGCACATCATTCTCCTCCCAGAGCTTCGGTTTCCCCAAAAGAATCAGATGATCTCTGAGGCCTCTACTGGCTAACCTCCCATGGATGGGGTGGGGTAGGGGGATATATGTGCATGGGCGCCTGGCCCTTCATTTCCACACCTGCGGAACTTGTCCTTAAACTTGTCTAGCTCCTCACGGCTCTGGCCTAGCTCCAGCTCCAAGCAGTCCTGCCCAATCTCCAGCTCGCGCTCCAGGGCCTCAGTGCGCCTGGTGGCCGAAGCCAGGCGCCGACGGAGCTCCTCATTCTCCTGCTGCAAGAGCCTGGCAGGGTGATGGATCAAAGGCAGAGGGGAATCAGCATTAAGACAGGCCAGCCCTGGAGCCCCAGGCTGGGCTCAAGAAGCTTAAAGGAGTAGGGATGACACGAGCATAGGCAAAAGGAGGAGTCTTGAGTCTGGGGCAGCATATTCCATAGGCTTGCTAGCCCTGAGAACATAGCCTGGTTGGGGGCAGTGAGGTGGGGAGGGGGGCAGTGGGGAGCAGAGGGCATGGTAGAATCCACCCCCACCTGTGAAGAAGAATGAGAAGACAGAACTGGTGCGGGGGTAAGACTTCCCAGTCTGTCTCTGGTTACAGCCTAAGCCAGCCGGCCACCAAGCCCTCCAGCTCCGATTTCCCCACTGCACAATCAGGCTGCTCCATTATTAATCTCCTGGAAATCCAGCCTAGCACCGCCCTCCTCTCCAAAGGCCTGATGTAGCTGACAGAAAGGGCTGCGGGGAGGCAGCTGGCACAGGAGGACCAGGAGCCGGGGAAGGGCTCTTTGGCAAGAGCAGGACCCTCTGAGCACCTACCTCCTTGGTTCCAGGTTCTCTTGGAGCCCATGGAACAAAAACTCTCTTCAGAAGGAAATATCCACATCAGGCCTCCTCCCAGAATCCCTAAATACCCCACCTAACCTTCACTTCTCCCTAATCCAATGAAAAGCCCGGTGGTACCAACAGCCTTGCCTGGAGCTAAGAAGGAAGTGCTGAGGCAAGGCAGGCTCTTGGGCAACAGATACTCACTTCATCCTCTCCGCATCAGTCAGGGGTTCCTGGGCACAAAAGAATGGAAACTTGAGGCTCAGCCCTAGGCCACTGGCCCACCCTGCTTGCCCACCCTCCAAAAAGCCCTG
The DNA here is from genome assembly GCF_022355385.1 of Mustela nigripes. Classification (NCBI taxonomy): domain Eukaryota; kingdom Metazoa; phylum Chordata; class Mammalia; order Carnivora; family Mustelidae; genus Mustela; species Mustela nigripes. The sequence goes on from NC_081561.1 coordinate 60,090,405, forward strand.
GAAAGGGCCATGTATAAAGCCTAAGCAAGCTCACAGAAGTGGGCCCTGGAGAGTTGGAGGCAATCCAGTAACACCTGGACAAGCCTGGATCACCCTTTCCCACGCTAACCAGAAGGTTTGAGAACCTCTTCCAACATTCACCCTTACCCACACCACTTCCAAACCCTCTTGTAATTCTAGAGCAAGTTGCAAATGAGTCCTGGTACCCATGCTACATCTCCCAGGGATAAAGAGAGCCTCCCAGCTGTTCTCTGGGCTCGTAGTGGGGCCCACAGGCATGGCAGAAACCTTCCAGAGAAGTGAAGAAGTAAAACAAGCTACAGTAGGGTTCTGAGCTCTGATAAAGCCCACTTGGCCCCTGGAGGGAAGATGGGGCAGAATCAGGCCCTTCCAGGTCCTCAGAAGGAACCAGAACATGGATGAAGGAGAGCCTCTGGGCTAGTCCTGACTGAGAGCAGTGATGTGTCTTCTCCTTGTCCTGCCTGGAACCTCCTGCCCCATCTTCCCCAAGGCCCCATTCTGGTCATAGCCCAAGAGCCAGAGCTCAGCCAGCCAGAGCAGGGAAACATCAAGAGGCCTGCTCCAAATGGAGGTGACTGCTTCAGAATGCCGATCACAGGCCGGAAAAGAGGTGGGTGGCCTGGACCATGGGCTCTGGAGCCAATGACACCTGCATTTGATCCCATTCTATGACACTCTGCTTGTACTAACCTTGCTAAGCCTTAGTGTCCTCATCTACAAAACCAAGGGAATGCCCACCGGATGGCACCTATCACAGTTCCTGACTTTCTTATTCAATGTTCCCTGAACTAAGACTAGGCAAGTCCCAGCATTCCCACCCTGAACTGGACTACAGCAGGCCCTGGTATGCCTGATGCTCCGCGGGGTCGGAGATCTCGGAGCTCTGCAAACATGCACTATGTGTGGCAACAGGGTGGGCACAAGCAGCCGGGCAAACTGACTGCAACACACATTTCCTCCTGAGAGGAAACCAAATGAGGGAGGAGAGCCTGTTTGGAGACTGTTTCACAGTGGCCTGAAGAAGTCCCATGAGAACCTAACACAGCTCCTGGCAGGGAGTATGTCTTTCACAAGTGTTAGCCAGACCAGGCAAAGATGGAGGAAGGGCCAGACTTCTGGGGACAGCATAGATCAGTTGGTCTGGTGGGAAGAAGCCAGGGCACCACCTCAACCTCCTCCAGAGAGTCCCAGCCTCCAGCATGTGAGGACCTCTCCGTCTGGTGGGCTGCCTCTTGTCAGAAGAACAATACTGCCTGAGAGCACTTCTGCTGAGCCACGAAGACTCTGGGATTCCCTGACAAGGAGTCATGTGCTCACAGCTGTCCTGTGAGCCTGCACTGCTCCCTACCAGCAGTGCTGCTGCTAGGAGCCCCCAGGCACGACACAGCAGCACAACCCCCATGCCCCCGCTCCGGGGCCCAGAAGTCCTCTAAGGTGGGAGAAGTCAGTCAGGCACCCAGCCTCAGGGGCCCGCATCTACCAGCCAGGGTAGGAGTAGGCATCTCCTGACCTCCTGCTCCAGCTGGGATCCTGGACTGTCCAGCCGCAACTCCCGGTGCTCAGGGGGTGCCTTGCGGTACGGTTTCTTAGCAGGGGCCGCACTGGTCATTCTTGGATGTGAGGGGTTCTCAACCTGCTGTGGGGAAGCCAGGAAGGAGGAGGCTCAGAGACAAGAGCAAGAGGCCTCTGGCCAAGGACAGTAAATGGAACATACGTAGGAGCCACCCGGCACACAGGCAGGCCTGGGCCATTGCTGGGGACATCAGAAACCTGGACTCTGGTGGATCCGTGCCCACAGGTCAGGGGAGTGCTGGAGGGGACAAGGGCCCAATGCAACCAGACTAGGGAGGCAGAAGGCAGGGCCCATGGCCTAGGCACCAGGAAGAGAGGCTGTGGCCTAGTAGTAAGACAAGGTATCTAAGAGCAACCCTCTGCTCCCCTCCGTGGCCTTACAAAAAGGCCTTAGAGAGAAAACCCATTCCCTCTGCATCAGTTTCATCTACCCTACACTGGGGATGAGGAGAGCACCAATTTCACAGACCTGTTGTGAAGATTACATAAGCCACTAACCAGTTACGTGGCACTTAGGAAATGTTCCACACGTGTGAGCTCAGAAAAACCCCAAAAAACAGACAAATTCCCCCATCCCGCCAAGTAGCCAGAAAGTAAGGGTTTGAAGATGCTCCCCCAAACCAGGCTCCTCGGAAGGGGGGCATCTCCAAGCTTGAGAGTCCTGGAGGCCAAGACTCTCTGGCCTTCACCACTCTCTCTCTTCACCAGCCCCCCACCACGAGGGGCCACCTGTCTGCCCCTTGGCCTGCCAGCCTCGCCGGAAGGGGACCGAGGCAGGGTGCAGGCCTCCTAGGGACATACCGTCTGATTGTCGGCAGCTCTCTCTGTTCCGCTGTCCTGGAGTTAGCCCTTGGCTCTCTGCATCCCACAGCCCCTCCACTTCCTCTAGCCAACAGCTCCTGAAATTAGAGAAAGGAAGAAAGTGGAAACCAGGTTGTCAGCCACAGGTCTATTGGTGCCCCCGGCCGGCCTACCCAGTCCAGGCCCGGGAAGGCCCCTAGGGAGAGCCAGGCAGAAGCCATGGCCCGGGGATCTGGGGAAAGCAATGGAGGCAGGAGAGAACCAGAGGCACGGGGCTCCTTTCTCCAAGAAAGCACAGTCATAGCCCTAGACGATACACATGCGCATCTTATATGTGCTCGTGGTCTCAACTCACCACATGCCTGATTCTGGAATAGGTCTGGTCCTGTCCTGTCCCTATCCTACCTCACATCTGTCCTGTTCATCTCCCAGGTCTCTCAGAGTCTGGAAATTAAGAGATTTGGGGAACACGGCTTGCAGAAGAGAACACAAGGAAAAAGCCTAGTAGAGACCCACAAGATGCTGGGAAAAGTTCCTGGCCATGTTTCCAGGAGCCCAAATCCTACTTTTGTGTGTAAACGTTGTAAACAGACTTTGCAACAAGGAAAGGGAGACCCAGGAGAGAAAAATCTGAAAAAGCAGCAGTTAGAGCAATGACTGTGCAATCTCAGTAAGGGTGACTATGGCCCACTTCTGTCACTTGCCCCCTCCCAGATCCCTGGCCATGTGTGAATGGCTGTCACAACGGCGGGGAGAGCTATTGGCATCTAGTGGGGAGAAGCCAGGGATGCTGCTGAACCTCCTGCCGTGCACCAGACCACGCCGCACAATGAAGAATCATCAGCACACAACGTTGACAACACCCAGGCGGAGGAACTCCCAGGCAGAAAGCGTGAGTCCAGGGATTTGAGACACTGCCCAGTGTCAGAAGCTACGCTGCTTCTGACACACTGTATGGCCCCAGCTCAGTCCCTCACTGGTCCCTCTTTCACACAGAGGTGGCTGGACTGAGTGACCAGTGAGGTCCCCACAGGTTCCCCACAGGTTCCGGCCGCTGAGCTCTGCCCCCACCTGTAATGAGCTGGGCTGCAGCACGGGGGCAGTAGCCACCACAGGGGCCCATGGAGGCAGTAACCTTAGGTGGCCTTCTGGGCATAAACAACCTTCTGCCGCCTCCCACCGCCATCCTCCTAAATAGAGCTGGGGGCCTAGGGAAGCCTTGCGGGCTAAAGCATGTGTTCCTGCTGTCGGGACATGCCCTGGCCATGACTCCTGTCACATTCCAAAAGAGCCTGGGGCAGGAAGAACAGTGAGGGGGTAGGGAGGGTGGGGAAGCAGGAGTGGCCTCCCTCCTCTGTCTGGGCAGCCTGGTCTCTGGCTTGGGGTTCTAGGGGGAGCTGGGGTATGGCAGCAGGCACGAGCCGCCAACCTCCACCCCTCTGATGAGGAGGCGGACATGTCCCCACAGGGCACGAGCAGCATGCTGTGTCGAGCTGACTCCCTGCGCAGGAATCCGGGCGGGCCCAAAAGGACAGCACATTCCTAGGGTGTGGGGGAGCAAACAAGTCACCCCCGCAGGTTCCCCGGGGCTACCCCTCCTGCGGGCCCTAGGGTGGGAGCTCCTATAGCCTGGGGGAAGGCCCAGAAAGTTCCAAGCCAGCCTGGATAGCTGGGTGCTAATACTCAGAGGCTGTAAGTGTGGGGTACCTGAGTTAGCAAGGGGAACAGCCAGAAACGCAGAGTAAGAGACACAGGGAGCCCAGAACCTCTACAAAATCCAGGGGTGAGGAGGCTCGAGTTGGGCCTGCTCCCTTCCCCATCTGCTCCCCAAGAAGCTGAGTAGTCCCCTTCTCCCTGCAGGTCACGCTGCGGATCCCCTCGATTCTCAGCCTCTTTTCTTCCTTAGCCCTATTCTTACTAATACCCACTCTGGCTTCTAAGCACCAGGACACTAAATGGGTGGCAGGCAGGCAGGCCAGGAGCACAATGATGTGCTCAGGTACCTGGGGATACTAGCTGAAGGACAGCGGCCTTCACTCCATGCCCCGGGGCCTTAGCTCTACCTGTCACACATCCTGGTCATCTTGATGTCAAGTCTCCACTTCCTGGCCTCACATCATATACTCCCAGGACTTTCTGCACCTGATAACCTGGCTTGCTGAGGGACAGTGTGGAAGTGGCTGGCAGGGAGATGGGAGGAGTACTGCAAACGCAGACACTCCGGTATGAATGGAGCCAGCAATCGATCCTGGCCAGAGCATACTCTTTCCATACACACCAGAGCCACGAGGAGGGGAGCCACTCCCAACTGGGGAAGCAGAAGGCAAGGCCCACTAGGGAGACAGTCTGTGAGGGAGCCTGCAGTGTCCCTGACACAAGCCCATGAGGGGAGTCTGTCTCACTCTCACTCCCTGCTTCATGTCAATACCAGTACGTGTTGGGGCCCTAGTTCCAACTCCTGAGAAGTGCTAAGTGCCCCCAGATCCAGCCCACGGCTGGGGGATGGGGGGTGTTAGAGCAGGGAGCCAATTCCAGCACTGAATAGGAATGTGATGGGCCTCACAGGCCACTGTCCTTGACTGGAAGCACAGCAGGGCAGGACAGACCCTGGAGGGAGAGCCATGCCAGGGGTACTGGAGAACAAAGCAAGAAGCAGCTGGACACCAGGCCCACAGCCAGGAGAAGATAAAAGGTGAGCTGCAGTGGCGCCTGGGTGGCTCAGTGGGTTAAGCCTCTGCCTTCAGCTCGGGTCGTGATCTCAGGGTCCTGGGATCTAGCCCCACATCGGGCTCTCTGCTCAGTGGGGAGCCTGCTTCCTCTTCTCTCTCTGCCTGCCTCTCTGCCTACTTGTGATCTCTGTCTGTCAAATAAATAAAATCTTAAGAAAAAAAAAAAAAAAAGTGAGCTGCAAGATAGCAGAGCAGCCCCATCGGCAAGACCCAGACACCAGCTGTGGCCTCCACTGGCCATATCTCCTTTACCCAAAGATTCCCATGTTGTCTTGGCACGTTTCAGTCCAATCCCCTGTCAAGAAGAGGAAGTCCCCAGGAAAAGCAGCTGAATAACTCAGAATGGGATACAGGCCAGAATAAGCAAGCAAACGGCCTTTGGGGTCCCAGCCTCCATCTGCTGAGCTGGCTCCAGGACACCTCCAAGAAAGTGGTCTTTTGGAAGGTCTAGAAATTGACCAAGAAGAAGCCCACTCCCAACCCTCACCCCACACAACCTGAGCTTCAAGGAACTGGGGGCAGAGGACTCAGGACGTGGAGATACCAGATCACAAGCTAGGTTGCACTACGAGAACAACTGAGGCTTAGGTGAAAAACTCTGGCTGACCCAGTCTGGTCTGCAGCCCTGCAGGAACTGCTGAGGGAGACACCCAGAGTAGCCTCCAGAAGGGAAAGTGGCTCTTCTCGAGGCCCCCGCTCCCAAGCTTTAACTCGCCGGTCCTCCTTGGCATAGCATTCATTCTTCACTCACTCAAAACTCTCCTCAGAGGAGATGTGGGCCCTGCTGGGGCGGAGAGGGGGGTGAGAGCTTCCTAATTGCCATGTTGCAATCTGCCAGTCAGTGCAGGCCGCCTGTTGCCGCCTGCCCTGTATTAAATACCTTCTCCCTGATTACAGCCCAAGGGGCACGATTAGCTGCCTCCAGAGAACAAAGTCTACTTTCATTAGAAATGGGACTCAGCACGCACAGCAGACCTGCACTGTGAACCCACTGCACAGCTGAGCAGAGTGTAGTCAGTGGCAGATATAAGGAAAAATGTGTGCTGGATATGGGGCAGTAGCCTTTAATGAAAGGACCAAAAATTTGCCAAGCATCCCTCTTTACCCAGGAGACAGGACTCACACCTGCTCCTTTTTGTAGATAAGTGCCCGGATGTGACCTGCGGCTGCCACCACAGTCAGCAGTCACCACTGCTAGAGATGGAGCAGGGTAAGGAGAAACCTTCAGAATCCAGATTTTCTCCAAACCATATCCTCACTCCCACTCTCTGCAAATACCCACCGTAGGCGACAGCAAGAAGGTTTAAGCCCAAGAGCCCAGGGCACCCTCTCACTTCCTTCTGCCATCTTTTCTGTAGGTCTTCCCAGGGCAAAGCCAAAAGTACAGGAGAGGAGGGGAGGTCTAAGCGTCCAGCTCTCCCCCTGCAGAAGGAGAAGGGAATGAAACCAAAATGCGCGTGGCTCTGTGGCTTTTAACACTTTAGTCTGCCCCACGGAGGTCTCCAGGTGCTCAAGTCCCACACCAGGACCTCACTCCATCCTCCCCGGTTCTCCTGCCTTGCCTTAGAGAGCCCGGCTGCCTCCCCTGCTCCCCACATCACCCACACTCTATAAGAAATTATGGCCCCAACAATTCATCTGGGCTCAGGCCATTCTCAAACCTATGACAATGCCTTTCTACTCATAGGTGTCACTGACTCAAGCAAGTGAGAGACCATCAGGGAAGGGCCACATATCACCACAAAAATCACTACAGCTCTTCATAAGTCACTTGAAGAAAGTCAAACAGAATCACTCATTTAGCAATCGCTATTGCTTTAAGAATGAAAGGAAATCAGCCCTTTTCCAGAACACTCCATTTGTGTTTTATGCTGCCTTAATTCCCCTGTGGAACCCAGCACGATACAAATAAGTAACAAAAATAAACACATGCCTTTCCTAAAGCTGCTCATCAATGGCTAAAACATGAATGTCTGATCACACAGGGCCTAGTGCCTCCTCTGTGGAACTGCCCTCAGCTGTAAGCCCTGGATAGCATCTCTGAACTCCGAAGGCCTGGAGGAAGCTGTGCCTTTGGGGGCAGGGCGTACTCCTGCCATACAAGTCTGGCTGCCTCTCAAGCCTCTGAAATTCAGGGTCTGCATCTGACTGAGGCCAAAGAAACATGAACCATCACCCTGCCAGGGCCAGCCCTGTAGCCAGGCCACCCAGCAGAGGCCCTGGAGATTGCCTGCAAGGAGCGCCCCCCCCCCCCCACAATTAATATAGCCCCTCTCTACCTCGAGTGTCAGTCCCCCCCTGCACGGTGAGCCCATCCCACCAAAGCTGGCTGGGTTCAGCCCTCCCCCTCATTGCCCCCCGGGTGCCCCTCCTGCTTGCTGCCAGCCCCCCATTTCCGGCATGCAGCTGTTCCTGAGGTACATGAGCAAAGCCCTCAGCAATCCTGTGCGCGTGGCAGGCAAGCAGCCAGCAGAGCACGGGGTGGGGTTTGGGCAGGCTCTGCTCTGGGCCGATGACTAGGCTGGGAGATGCCAGTCTGTGCCCAGACCAGCCCTGCTGTCCCTCCAGCAGCCATGCCTGCCACCCCTCTAGGCAAGTACCATCTTACTCTCGGGACACGTTGCCTGCGGCCCTGACCTGGCCCCCTGCCTGCTCTAACTGGCACCAACTGACAGGTTTTTAAAAAGTGGGTGGGAATTGTTCTGCCCCAGAGTAAGCCCGAGGACTCTAAACCAGTGCTGGGGACCTTGGAGAGCTCACCTGGCTCCCACCTGAGCAAATACCTCAAGTCTATCCAGCTGGCCTCTCACTCAAGCAACACCTGACAGGAACAAAGGGGCTGAAGACAACTATTGCTGATGATCCAAGCAATCACCCCTAAATAAAGGCAGGGCCCAAAAGTCCCATGCCCTCGCCTAAGGCAAGGTAAGGGGTGGGAGCCAGCTCTCCGCTGTAGGCCCCTCTTGTTTTCCTGGCCAGAGCCCAGACACCAGACACCCCCACCCCTCAGATGGCTCCTCCCGACTCAGGGTCCCTACACACCAGGCAGCCCCTACACCCTCACACATTTACGCATTCCCACCCCATACAAACAGGAAGCTCCCTGCTTCTCCTTCCTGGCCCAAGGGAAAGAGAGCCCACCCAGAGGGCCTCCGGGTCCCAAGCTGCCCCATACCACACAGACTCCAGAGGCTGGAGCCAGACAGGCTGTCTAAGGAATTACCTTTGCAGAACACCAAGGAGCCCGAGCAATCCACCTTCCTGCTATCCCCAGAGCCCCCTTCTCCTTTCCAACCCTGGAAGGAGCAGGGTATCTGGCAGGAGCTTTATGGCAGGCTCTTCACCAGCTTCCCAGTTTGAAGCCAAGGCCTCTCCCAGGCCCACTGTGGAATCCAAAGCCAGGTCCCGTTTGCTCTGGCGGAGGTGCCCTTCCAGCTCTTCCCGGTTAAAGTCTACCTGAAGCTCTGCAGAGGGAAGGCAGTGGGGGGCCAAAGTCCACCCACTCCACCTACTCGAGCAATGGGTGCCACGAGCTCTATCTCAGGTGACTCCCTAGTTCTGGACTCAAGCTTTCAGCTTCACTCTCTGCCCAGGGAGTTTCCCACAGCCGGGCCACAGTTTTCATCAACCCCCCTACCCCCACACACAACCTTAAGGAGAGAGAACCTTGCAGTTGATCCTAAATGATTATCCTGGGTGAGAATAATGGGGACACCGTGCAATCTTCCCCACTTGACAAAGGGAAGCAACTATCTAGCCGAGAAGAAAACTTCCCTCCCACTCTGGCTCCATCTGTCTCCGAGCTGTGAAACAGAGCATGGTAACCGCGAGATGTTCTCAAACTCCATAATGCTTAAAGCGGACTGAACAGAAACATGCCCCCCTCACCACCACAGCAAGGAGTCTGGGAAGGTGGAGGGACAGCAGTAAGGACAAGAGACAAGGGGAAGAGGCAGCCAGGCTGGCTGGGGGAGGGTGAGGGGTGACTGAGGCACTGCTTGATGGTACCCCCCAGAGCAGGCTAGCTGGCCCAGGTTAGACTCACAGGGTTAGTGTCTTCTCCCCCACCAGCCAGCTCTCCTGGTTAGCACGGTTAGCGACAGACTCATGGCAGACGCCCTCCAGGCACTCCATATAAACAGACAGCTTGGTTGAGAACAGCCCAACTCCGGAGCTGCAAAGAGAGAGCAGAAGGAATGCCAAGCTGCAAGATGCCTGAGGGTACACGCTGCGCTCTTCTGACAGGGCAAGCTCCTCCAGACTTACCACTAGACCCTGGGGGGCCTTCTCCCATCCAAAAATCATGCCAGGCAGAAGTGCAGCATGCCCCCTTGCCAGCCAGTGAGTCCAGCTGGCTGACCCCAGGTGACAGAGCTCTCTGATAGGTCAAGCCGAGGAGAGGAGAGCTGAGGTGGAAGTGGGCACTGCTGCCAGGGGGCAGCTCCCCAGTCTTGCCTTCTCCCTGGACATGGCTGCCAGGCTGCACCATAGCTCTGAAAGCGGGGTTGTCGGAACAAAGTTGGCCACGGCTGCCGCTGCCACCCATTCCAGGGCTGCGCCAGCAGAGCCCACCCTGCCACCTCCCGCGGGCTCCGAGGCAAGGGGCCGGGAGAGGACTGGCACAGGGATCAGAGGCTGCAACAAGAAGCGCATGGAAGGCACCACACAATGGGGCAGTGTGTGACCAGGCCCAAAGCTGGGCCAGCCTTAGGACAGGCCAGGGGATGGCACTTCCCAGGGAGCTGGCCCTAGAGGAGTCCAGAGAGCAAGGATAAAGGCCATGCTGCAGCCAGGCTCCTCACACTCCCAACAGCAACCATTCCACCCACTCAGAAGGAGCAGTGCCCAGAGACTAGTGTTCCCATCACAGCAAGCCCAAGAACAGGAGAAAAATCTCTCCAGAAGCCTCCAGAACCACCCAAGTGAAGTAACCCACTCTGGCTTAGAGATCACAAGGGAAATGGAGCCATAGTAGTAAGGTCCCAGAAAACCCACAAAATGTGACCCCTGGAGCGGCAGGAGAGGAGAGCACAGCAAATGCAGCAGCAAATACTGAGCAAATACTGCTTGTGCTCACAGAGGAGGGCTGCATGTTGGCAAGGAAAAAACAGAAGGATTCCCCTTCTGTCTGGAAAGCCCTGTGGATGACATGACTCAGGGTAGAGGGAAAACAGCGACCTGACACCACAGAGGGGCCTGGCCCTTCTCCCAAGCCTAGGTTAATCATTCCCAACTGCCTACTCCCAGGGCTCCCTGTAATACTCTGACAACAACCGCAGAGCCCAAGAGGCCAAGGCCTGACCCCAGAGAGGGAGATAATCACCGAGGAGAGAACATCTCTTCCTATAGCTCTGACCTCTTCCCTAGACTGCTAAGAATGCATGCCCATTGACAGGCTCCCTTCAGAATTCTCACTAACAAATAAAACCAAAAAACACCGGCTGGGTCTGGTTTGCTTTCAAAACAGAGCAGCAAGTAACCTAGGTAATCCAAGGTTTCAGAAAGCAGGAACTGTCTCTATGTTGAGAAATCAGGTAAGTTTACTCTTTTCCTGGCCTCAGAGCACAGAAGCACGGAGGGAAGAAATGCATGTGAGACGGAAGCGATGGTGCCCACACCATGTTTAGAACCATCCCGATTCCCACTCAGGGCACTCCTGGGGGGTAACCTCATTGCAGCATAAAAAACCACCCCTCAGAGACAACCAGCATGACTGCTGTGGCAAGAACCTCTAGTAAAGACTCTCCATCCCTCCCAAGAAGCCAGGCCCGGAGGAAGCCCCTTAGTTGGGAAGGAAGCTCCAACAGGGGCTACTCAACCCCAGGGAAGTGTTAGATGAGCAGAGCAAGTTGAAGAACAACATGTACTACTACTGAGTTGTGTTTATTTTACAAGAGATACATGAGGAGGAATGTCTAGAAGCAACACGAAAATGATTAGAAGGAAACAGGAGAGCTCCCTGTCTTTGGGAAAGGAGTTTAGACAGGGGCAGTGGGGGAAGAAAGGGAGGGTCTTTTTACTTTTCCTTTTGCATGTTTCTGTATGGCAGGCATTTTATGCAAGGACACATATTATGCTTATGATGAAAACAGAATTCCTGGACAAATGGGACAAAAGCCCTCCATCCATGCTGTGCTTTACCATCCCAGAAGTGCTTTCCCTTCCACTGTATGTCCCTTGATCCTTGTAGCCTAGTAAGGCCCACAGAACAGGTGGTGTTCTCCCATTCTGAAGGGACAGAGAAGACAAGTGATTTGCCCAAGACCACAGAAAGAACTGGGGTAGAAGCCTCCTCTAGGGAGCAACAGGAAAGTCCTAATGATTCTGCCCTGATGTAAAGCCCTCTGAGGCTTCTAGACTGAAGTCCCCCCGGGCTTACCTGGGAAGGTGCAGAGGCCTGTTTAGTACCCCAAATGATAAACCCTACTATCCTACTGTTAGCTGAAAGAAGCACACAGTGAAGCCAGCACAGCCTAGACTGTCTTCCTGGTCCCTGCCCTCAGGGAGAACCCCCCACCACACACACACAGTTCACAGGAAAAGCATAGAGCTCTTCACAAATGGAAGGCCATGTCCTTCCCAGCTTCTAAAGGTCACCTCGCAGAGAGCTGGCACTTATGAAACAGTAACTAACAAAGAGGTCCCACTCTCACACTCATGGTCATCCAGGAAGGCTCAGCCCCTTTGAAGCCTAAACATACACAGCACAACCCAGTCCTGCTGCCTCACCCCAATCTCCTCTCCAACTGGCTGAACATAAGAAGCAGCTTACCAGCCCTGCCAAGACGCCACCGGCAAAGATATGCCACATCGCAATGTGCACTCCCACACTGAGGGACAAGGGGCAGAGCCCAGGGAAAACGCCATCATGTCACTCTCAGCTACTGGTCTCGTCCTTTTGACTCATGTAGGCATTAACAAGGTTGTAGTAGGCCCTGGCTATGAGCAGAAGCCCACCCAGACAATGAGCACTACGGCCAGGAAAGCAAGCAGGTTATGGAGCAATCAGAGGAACTTAGTAACAAAGACGATGCCAGCAGCCAGACTTGTTAAAAGATGGTGATTGGCAAAAAATACACTGGTGTGAGATTCACCTCTGCTTTTAACCTCTTCTGCTGGCTTAGGGATGTGTTACTAGAACATATGAAAGCTAAAGAGGGAAACCGCTGAGCCAAGTACCTGGAAGATCACTGAACCGCATTAACTCCACAATAATTAGTAATGCTACTGCTAATCCTATCACCTTTTGTTTATGCAGGACCTTGTTTCCTAAGAGTTCAAAGGAGAGAACCTATCTGCTTTCCTTTCAAGAAGGACCGGTCTGGGTCACACAGTAAGCGGGAATTGCTCAGCACCTACCATGGAGGGCCTCTAAGAAGCTTCCAGAAATAAAAGATCTTGCCGGAAGTTGCGGGGAGGGGAAGACAGGTTAATAGCCACTTGCATTACAGTTTGGTACATGCTTTGAGAGCCCAGAGGAGAAGCGGCTGGCTGGGGCAGGGGTTCAAGGACCAGACAAGAAGGCTGCCCTCTGAAAAACTCAAACACATCTTCCTCATCTGGACTATAAACTCAAACTGGAGCACCAGCTGGCATTATATAATTAAGAAGTCTAGACTTCTGGAAACACATTCCTTGGGTGTTTGTTGGGAACTGGTGCCCTAAGAACCACCCCCATCAATTACACTAAAAACAAAAAGGCAAAGAAGGGACAGTGAACTCCCAGCTACCAGCCCTATTTCTGGGGAGTAGCTGTGTTAGGCCTGGTTCTGCAACAGAAGATCATGAAAGCCCTAAGAAAACTAGGGCCAAGAAGTCTGGCTTCCCGAATGCTTAGATATGTTCTATCAGCTTCATCCAACAGTTTTCAATCCATAAAACACCAGGGAACATGAATCCTCAAACACCCCCACTCAGTCATCCATAGCCTGAACTACATTACAAATCTACCACCTACCCACCCCCATCTCTACCCACCAAGGTCACCACCATCCTCACATAAAGGGGATCCATCAAAGGAGTCACTGCAACACAAAAGAAGGGGCAAAACATCAACTATTCTGCACTGATGATGTCCCTAGCCTCAGCCTTTATATTGCTTTGCTATGCTATAGAGAGACTCCCAATTTTACTTCCACCTCAAAAATGCTCCTGGCAGAAATCAAAAGTGTTATTCTAGCTTGAATAAAATAAAGTCTTTTCTTACCCATTGTGTTTTCCAAAATGGAATTCATTTACTAAACAAATATTAACTGAGTATCCTTCGTATGACAGGCACCATGCTACACGCCATGAACTCATTATCTCTAATGCTTGATACTCCTACAAAAAAGATAATGTGACCCTCACTGTACAGCCACAAGACCAAGAGTCCTACTTAAGCCAGTTGTCCAAAGTCACGCTGTTGTTTTAAGTCGCAGAATCAAGATTTCAACCAGGTCAGCCTCACTCCAAAATCAGACTCTATCACACGGCTCACCTCACTCCCAACTCCCCACCCCTTCAGCCTCATCCCATGATCAGGGAGGGTCTCTCCTCTACAGAGAGTCAGCTAAATGAAAGAGGCCAACAAGTAAACAGAGAAATCACCATACAATATGATAAATGCCAAAAACACAACGTGCTATGGGTGCCAAGAGGAAGAAAGGAAAGTGGGGAAGACTTCTCATGGGAGGTAACAGACCAGTGGGGTCCTAGGGGACAAGCAGAGTTTCAGAGAAGGGGGCAACCACGAAGAGTAAAATGCACAAGCGAAGAAGAAAGTAAATAGATGGCCGCAGCATGTTCAGAAGCAGTGAGAAATTCAGGAGCAATGAAGAACAGGGCAGATAAAGTGGGTGACAACAACTCAGACTAGAGGGTTGAGCTGGGACCAATTGGTAAACAACCTTTCTGCACTCTGAGCTAGAGCGTGGACTGTGTCCTGAACAAGGGAGAAACCATGGCATTTTTATGGGAAGAGACAGTGTTTTTCATTGGAAGACATTTCTCACAACAGCTTGCGAGACAGACTGGAGAGGGGAGAGACTGCCCATCACATTTCATGCATTCTATATACCGCACCGCATCACAAAGTGCCGATTCAGTGCCTTGTACTATCCCAAAGGGTAGAATACAATAATGACTCAGACATGGTCCCTATTGTCAGGGCACTAACAGTCTTGGGACAGTCAGACAAGTAAACAGACAACTACAATGCAGCCTAAGCGTCAACACAGAGGCACAAAGGAAAGGCACAAAAGGAGTGGGGAACCCCAATTAAGGGACATTTAAACCAAGACCTAAAGGACAAAGCAGGGGGGGTTCCTGGCTGGCTCAGGCTCAGTTGGTAGAGTCCGACTTCATCTTGGGGTTGTAGTTCAAGCCCCATGTTGGGTGTAGAGATTACTTAAAGTCTTTACAACAAACAAATAAATAAATAAATAAAGGACAAAGAGGTAGGTTAGAGTGGAGGGGGCGTAGAAATTACTTAAAGATAAAGTCTTTACAATAAATAAATAAAGGACAAAGAGGTAGGTTAGAGCGGAGGGGGCAGCGCATTCCAAACAGCAGGGCCAGCAAGCTCAAAGGCCCAGAAGCTAGACAGGATAAGTTCACAGAGCTGCTAATCCACAGGGCGCCTCAGTGGCTCAGTTGGTTGGGCAGCTGCTTTTGGCTCAGGTCATGATCCTGCCGTCCTGGGATGGAGCCTAACGTCGGGCTCCCTGCTCAGTGGGGTAGTCTGCTTCTCCCTTTCCCTAAGACCCTTCCCTCACTTGTGCTCTCTCACTCACTCTTTCTCTTTCAAATAAATAAATAAAATCTAAAAAAAAAAAAAAAAAAGAAAAAGAAGAGGCTGAATCCCGGTGAGAAATGAAGGCCGGGTTTACCCAGAGGTCCTTGACGCTTAGAATATGGTGGTGAGGAAAAGGTGAAGGGATTAGATGCAAAGAATACTCTCGAATAAGAGGTGTTAAGAGAAGAAATGGACTTTGAGAACAACAAAACCAGAACAGTAAAGGCAGGGAACTGACTCCAAATCCATCAGCCGTCACCCTGCAGCTCAAGCTTTTGCTAAGAAGAGACCTGAATTCAGTAAGTCTGATGACTTCTACCAAAACACAAAGGTGTACTTCACGGAGAATACACGTTTCAGCACGCTGACTGCAGCACAAATCGAGATAAAGGATGTCATCCGGACAAAGGAGGCTCCTGGCTTAATGGTGGAGGGGAAAAGACACTGATAGATACTAACTTTCAAAATTTCACGTGCACACTGATAGATACTAACTTTCAAAATTTCACGTGCCACAACAAGTAGACAAAGGTCATTCGAGGGCTGACTGGGAATTCCCAGAAAAAGCCTTAAATCCTGAGCCCCCCATTCCCCAGAAATCTGCTCAGACATCAGGCGCGTGCCTACTCTGATGGCAAGGTAGAGTCATTTACTAAAGAAAAATATGGGCCCTGCGGGCATGTTAAACAGACAGGACGTGACTCAGAAGCAGGGGAAGAGTGATCCTTAAGTGCAGAGCAAGGAAAGCCTGTCAATCAAAAGTCTGCCCCAAGGCTGCGCGTGGGATTCCTGGCTGGCTAAAGACAAAGAGAATGGCCAGCAAGCACTTGCAAAGCTCCAAGCCAGGACTGTCCTTGACCACAGGAGCTGTTTTCCACTTTCCCCTCAAGCTGGTGGGGCTGACACTGGTTAAAACGCCACCTGTTTTGTTTTTTGTGTGTAGTTTGCTACCTGCTCTTTTTAAAATAAAGATGCCATCAAGATTGTCTATGAATTTAACCCTGTGGCTACTTCAGCGGCTCCTGTCAGTAATGAAAGTCAGAAATGAGCCTTTTATTTACGTCTTCATTAATACATCCCCCCCTTTAAGGTAAGCTAAGAGTAGATTCTCGTTGTCAGCCTGCTCACCCAACCCAGGTCCAAGGTTTTCTAAAGGGCAATCACCAGGCTGAATCATGGAGAGTCCAGATTTGGCTAAGAGGGCAGTGGGCTCCCTCCCACAGTCCCTGTACCAGTTTTTATATCTGAGAAGGAGAGAGCTGTGATGAAGAGCTCAGGTCCTAAAACATATTTTTAAATAAATCAAAAAAGTTTACTACAATCTAACCATTATGACAAACAAATAAGAGATATAAATTGCCACTAGTCATATTTAGTAAAGAGTTATTTTCATACCAAATAAAAAAAAAAAAAAAGGATGCTCAATTGCTGAAGCCAGATAATCTGGGTTCAAATCTCAGCTCTGCCCCTTACTAGCTGGATGACCTTGAGCAAATTAACCACTCTGTCCTCTACTCATCTGTAAAATGGAGACAATGAAAGTATTGCTTCGTAGGTTTGTTATAAAAATTAAATCAGTTAATACATTTAAGGCACTTACAAAAGTGCCAGACACACAGAAGATGCTCATTGCGCACTTCTCTTGTTAAAGCTCAACTGCAACGGCAACTCTAAAACCTCACAACTTCAAAAAGGAAATCATGGGCATTTTAACATCACTTTAAATAGTTTAATGAAGATGTTTTCACTACATGCAAAATCCACATTATTCAAAACCTGTGCTGCATCTCTCTAACAACAAGACAGAAGCTCAAACCAGTACAGGGCCGCCAGAGACACCTACTACAATGATGAAGTCAGTGCTGAGATCTGACCAGCACAATAACAACAAATACATATTAAGTGTCAGTCACTGTTCTAAACACATTTATTTAACCCTCACAACAACCTTATGAGACGGGTACTCTTACCATAAGAAAGCTAAGGCAAAAAGAGCTGTACAATTTCTAAAGGTCACAGAGCTACAAATGGCAAAGCCAGAATTTGTACAAAGAATTCTGGCTCCTGAGTCATTATTTTCTGTGTGCCCCCCACACTCTCCTGGCTGATCACAACTCTAAGGGGGGAGTCCACAAACTGTCTTCAGAAAGAGAAAACTCCCAATCTTCCAGAGTCACAGCTAAGTAACATCAGCTTTTCTGATACCTGAAGGTATTGAAGCTGGCCTAGTGAGAGTGATTTGGTCTGTCTATAGCAAGCCTTTTGGAGGGGGGTGGCACAGGCAGGGAGCAGGAATAGTTCGTGCGGAGTCCTAGAACAAACTAGACCTCCCAATCCAATCATGCAGAAATGTCAGTCATGAAATGAGCTTCTGTAAAAAGTCTGTACCCAACTATGGCTTGGGCATAACCACAGGGCATCAAAGGAAGTGAGGACCATATTCAGCACACTTTATGGCTCCAGACCCCTTCTCTTTTCTCTAACCCTAAATCCACTGTATTTTTTTTTTTTTTAAGATTTTACTTATTTATTTGACAGAGAGAGAGATCACAAGTAGGCAGAGAGGCAGTCAGAGAGAGAGGGGGAAGCAGGCTCCCTGTTGAGCAGAGAAACTCATGCTGGTCTCGATCCCAGGACCCTGATATCATGACCTAAGCCAAAGGCAGAGGCTTAATCCACTGAGTCACCCAGGCACCCCATAAATCCACTATCTCCTAAACCATGTTTAGTTTGACTAGTGAAACTGTTTTTAAATGTGGTTCGAAGGGGAGAATACAAAGGAAGAGAAGAAAGCTATTAGAAAAATTCTACAATCCTTTCTTTCCATCACCACACTGATCCAGACCGTAAAGCAGTTCCCAAGTATCAGGGATCTCAGGGACAGAGGGTGATACAATAAACATTCCCAGAGCCTTACACGAGTCAATGCAACTGATACCTTACTGTAAACTGCTCTGGGTTTCTTCCCGATAACCTCAGCCTGCTTTTCCTCCTCTACTGACTCCATCTACCCACCAAAGCACAACCCCAAAGAAAAACTAATGAGCCCTTCTTACCAAAAGAAAGCTCAAAAGAAGCACACCTGCTGCAAGAGTCAATTCAGGAGTTGGTGATAGCACGATCAGACTTTTTCTGACTCCCCCTGTTCCAACCCTCACTCACAAATCTCTACTTCAGGTAGGATGCCAAACTGAAGATGGGGAGACCGAAAAAGATACAGTGAACATGTAGGAAACTGCTTGTGGCAGGGATGTTAAAGCACTTTTGGCCTCATCTCTAGGCCCCTGACCGTGTTCACTTGTACAGGTAAAGACACACAAGGCTCAATGCTACACCCAATTCTCAAAAATCAGTGTGTAATCTAAGCAGAACACTAACTTAGGAACCACAGGCAAAGGGCAACCTCTATAGATGAAAGCCCTTTTCAGATTAAATGTTTTTCAGTATCACTCTGAGCCTATGCATCCTGCTGCAGGGAGCATGCCAGCCTGTCATTGGAGGCCACCTTACCCGCTCTGGGGTTGAGCTCGGGCAAGTCGCTACCTCTTCTTTCCAAGCAGGTATTGTGATTTCTTCCAGTCCCTGGGGCCCCTGAGTCTTCAGCTGAAATTGGGGCAGATGCTATAGGAACTCTGGAAAGGCTGATCTAAGTCTGCAGAAGGGTCATCTGACGCTTTAGTTCCCTCCATACCGCACCTGCCCAGCATCCTCCAGGTCTCGTTTCTCTTCCCCTCTTCCCCACTATCCTCCAACACGTGAGAGACCTCTTTCCTACTGGCCCAGTACAGTCGGGCCTCGGCCACAAACTCCAGGGTTCTTGACTCTTCGGTTTAGAAATTCTCCTCCAATTCGCGACTGCTTCCCTAGGGCCTGTACACCTACTTGTGCATCCCCCGCCCCGGGCCCCTCCCCCAGGGCCGCCGCGGGATCCTAGGCCCCCTCCTCTCCGCCCCATCTCCCTCTTTTTTTTTTTTTTTCTTCTTCCAGCATCCCATTTCCTCTTCTTAACCCCGAAGCTAGTCCCTCCTCCGCCCCTACTCCGCGATACTGTCCCCACGATCCTCCCCAACTCTAGCCTCCCGGCCGACTACAATCCCACAACAAACTTTCCGCCGCTGCCCGCTGCCTTCACGCCGCCATCTTGCCGCGGGGCAGGCCGGGTAGTGGCCGCGGCCGCGGGAATCCCCACGCACCGGGCGCTTCGCGTCATCGGGGCGTGGCTAAGGGCGTGGTTTCGGGTTGGGGAATTAGGGCACGGGGTGATTGGGGAAAGGTGGGGATATCCTAAGAGTAGGGTTTGGAGGCCTGGCCGCTGGAGAAGGAAGGAGGTGTCAGGGGTAGGGCAAGAGCTGGAAGAGTTCCAGAGCTGAACAGAAAGATTCTGGTCCTAAAAAAAAAAAAAAAAAAGAAAGAAAGAAAGAGCGAAAGAACGAAAGAAAGAGGAAGGAGAAAAGGGAAGGGAAGAGGAGGGAAGAAGAAAGGAAGAAAACAAAATAATATAGTGGAATAGTGCCAGCACTGGTTCCCTGTCATCGAAAGGATAAAAGCAGCTTCTCAGTTTGCCACGTAGCGGTTCGTGTGACCCACCCGCTTCCACCTTCACCAGACTAATTTTCCACCTCTCCGAGAGATTTCAGGTTCCCAATCGTCCTGTATTTTCAGGCCACCGGCCCTCAAAATGTCCAAGCCTTCTCCTCCCCTTTTATAGTCAATTCTTGTGTGTCCTTCAGCCCTCAGCTCGAAATGTCACCTCCTCCAGAAAACCTTCCCCAGGCCCCAAGACTGGACTTGGTGCTCCTTTTGCTGGGCATCTCTAGCCACTCGCACGTAACTTCACTGCAGTTATCCTATGCTATAATTATTTACTTAAATAGTGCACCCCTCACTAAGCTGCTGTTCCTTCAGGGCAAAAACTGTGTCCAACTGCATGTTCATATTCCCTAGCAGGTGCCTGGAACATAGTAAATGCTTAATGGATAAATATCATGGCATCCTTCCAATGCATGGAGAATACTCAGGGCTTTTAAGTTTGTTGTTCCCTGTGCCTGGAAAGTTCTTCCTTCAGATATTCACTCCCATTAGAGTCTCTGCTCAAATGTCACTATGTTAGAGAGAAGCCTTTCCTGGGCACTCTGTCAAAAACAGCAGCCCTAGTCATTCGCTCTTACCCTGCTTTAATGTTTCCTTTTACATGAATGTTTCCTTTTGTATCATTATCTGATATATGTTTATTCAGCATCTCCCACTATAGTGCAAACTCTAGAGATCTAGGACTTTTTCTCATTCATCTCTGTATCCCCAGTGTCTAAAACAATGCCAGGCATAGTAGGTGCTTAATAAACATTTATTGAGTGAATTAATGGCAAGGAGATGAGTGATAGAGGGATTTTGGAATATAGTGGTGGGGAGGAGGGGTTGAAAAATACTACAGAATAGGGAAATGCGTTGGTGGAAGGTACAGGCCGCAAAGGCCAGAGTTGGCCCTCTCAGGAAAGGTAGTAAAGACAAAAGCCAGGCTCAGCAAAGGAGGGAGTGGAATGAGAGCCAGGTGGAACTCTGGAGGTGAGTACTCAGGGAGCAGAGCCTTCCTGGGAAAGCCACAGTTCAGGTAGAGGGAATGGGCTGGGCTGGAGGCTGAAGTTTACTCAGATCTAAAGACAACATCCACCCCATGCCCAGGCCTCTCTTGGCCAGATGGTTCTGGAGAAGCCTTAGCATATGTTCCTCTGTAAATTATCCAGTGCTCCCCCCTGCCTGTCCTCTTTGGTGACAGCTGGAACAATTGTCCAGGAATTCCATCTGCTCTCCTGTCCTTCTCCCCTCCACAGCTCATCAACATTTCAGAACTGAGAGGTATCCCATTTCCCTGGGCCTAGGGATGGGAGCTGGGTCTGTTCTATGGTGGAGCTGGCCTCAAGCCCACACTTCTCCACCAACACACACAAATAAAACCTTGGCAGAGATTCCCAGGGTCAGTCATCTTTATTTGCCATCCTGTCCATGTGTTTTAGCCCTATACAACTTCTTTTTTGTTAATTTAATAAAATTACACTAAATGAATCAAGCATATTGGTTCTTGTAGAGTTTAAAATAAGGGCTCCCAATCATTATGCATTCTCCACATGGTTCCCCTTAAGTTGTCCATACAGTACTTTCAAAATGTGGCATTCATTATTCTATAACAGCCCAAACTCAGGTTTTTTTGAAATATGAATTTTACCATTTATTAAAAGAAATTTGTTTGAGACAGAAATGAGGAAGATGGCTTTCTTTGTTAAATACATACAACCTTCAGATCCCCTCTCTATGTTTCCAGAAATTGTTTTGGAATCCACAGCAGGATCACAGGTCTATGAACTCTCAGGTAAACAAACTTACTGTATATAAATTTCAAAAGTGACCCAAGTTTATATTTTTTAACAGAAAAATTATCAATAAACATAAACATACCTTTTTAAAATTAATTAACTTTTTAAAGATTTTTATTTATTTATTTGACAGACATATCACAAGTAGGCAGAGAGGCAGGCAGAGAGAGAGGAGGAGGCAGGCTCCCTGCTGAGCAGAGAGCCCGATGTGGGGCTCGATCCCAGGACTCTGGGATCATGACCTAAGCTGAAGGCAGAGGCTATAACCACTGAGCCACCCAGGCACCCCCAAATTAATTAATTTTTTAAAAAGATTTTATTTATTTATTTGACAGAGAAAGAGCACAAGAAAGCAGAGTGGCAGGCAGAGGGAGAGGGAGAAGCAGGATCCCTGCTGAGGAGGGAGCCTGACCTGGGGCTTGATCCTAGGACCCTGGGATCATGATCTGAGCCAAAGGCAGCCACTTAACTGACTGAGCCACCCAGGTACCCCAACATACCTTTTTAAAAATAGTTTTGTTTTTTTTTTTTTTAATTGGGGGGTGAGGGAAATGGCAGAGGGAGAGGGAAAGAGAGAATCTTAAGCAAGCTCCATGCCCAGGTGAAGCCCAATGTGGGGCTCGATCTCACAACCCTGAGATCATGACCTGAGTCAAAGTCAAGAGTTGGATGTTTAACCAACTGAGCCATCCAGACGCCTCAGTATAAACATATCTTTGAAAAGAAAGGGAGTCACAGTCCTCCAGAGTTTTAAGTTTTTAGAATACATGAGATTAACTTCTTTTCACTCTGAAGAGGCTGGTTTACTTCATCACTCCTCACTCCGCGGATGTAAAAATGTGCACGTGTAAGCCTCTATATTTGTTAGTCTACAATTACATCATTGTTCACCATCAGTTAAGAGAATTGTAAGGGGCGCCTGGGTAGTTAGTCGGTTAAGCGTCTGCCTTCAGCTCAGGTCATGATCCCAGGACCCTGGGATCAAGCCCAGCAAAGGGCTCCCTGCTCAACAGGGGGATCTGTTTCTCCCTCTCCTTTCCCCCGCTCAGACTCTATCTCGCTCACTCTCTCTCTCAAATAAGTAAATCTTAAAAATAAACAAACAAACACAGACCCTTTCTAGGCTTTCAGGGTTTTTACAAATTAGATATAATTTGCAGAATCAGGCTCACTACATTTTGGTGATGATTTTCATATGGCTTTGCTTCAGTGTGGGGCTGTGGAGATGCAGGGTCGGCCCATACCAGCATGATCAAGTATTCCCCAGCACACAATCCTCCTGGATCCAAGACAATTTTTTCTCCTGATTTCATTTACATAGACCTAGTCTCCCAGCTGGAATGGATGTGTTAGTGTGGAGTCTGGGGTTGGCTGGACAGACTGCATAGACAGAGGAGAGGCTTAGACTAGAGGTGCCATCTTGGACAAAGACAGTAATTTGAGCTCCAGGTATTGGAGGAAACTGCCTGGCAAAGACTTGAAACTGTTCTGAACTCAGCCCCAGAGCCTTTTGAACTGTTCATCACAATAGCCAGAAGGGCCACTGGACATATACAACCTCTTTGATTGTAATTGACATTATGTACCAGTAGTTTAAAGCCAGGAGGCCACCTTTATTCTTATTTATGACCCTGGCTGGACATCCTGAACCCTATTTAAATGATTCTTTGGAGAATGATTTCGAAACTTCAAGAAGTGATAACTTAAGTCTGCTTTCCAGATTTAAGTAATACACATTTCCTAATATTTCTATTAATAGAAACCCACAAGTGCCACCCTGGTGGATAAGTTTTTTATTACATGTAAATGTCTTTTTCCTACCTCAGGTGTTGAATTTGTTGGAAGCCTAAGAAATATCATTTTATTTTAAAAAATATTTTATTCATTTATTTGACAGAGAGACAGCACAAACTGGGGGAGGGGCATAGGGAGAGGGAGAAGCAGGCTCTCCACTGAGCAGGGAACCCGATGCAAAGGCTGGATCCTGGGACCCTAGGATCATGACCTGAGGTGAAGGCAAACATTTAACCAACTAAGCCACCGAGGCTTCCCAGAAATATCATTTTAAAGATCTTGAAACTTTGTGGGATCTTGCATTCTTTAATATCCTTTTTTTAAAAAAAGATTTTATTTATTCATTTGACAGGCAGAGATCACAAGTAGGCAGAGAGGCAGGCAGAGAGAGAGAGGAGGAAGCAGGCTCCCTGCTGAACAGAGAGCCCGATGCAGGGCTCGATCCCAGGACCCTGAGACCATGACCTGAGCCAAAGGCAAAGGATTTAATCCACTGAGCCACCCAGGTGCCCATATTCTTTAATATTCTTAAAGCCACTTAACTCTTAGAAAATACTTAGTGAAGGCAGGAATTAAAATATTTCTACACCCATATATGCAATAGTGTTCTTTATAGCAGCCTTATTACAACAGCCAAAAAGTGGAAGCAGCCCAAGTATTCATCAATGGATAAATGGATAAACAAAATGTGATATATACATACAAGGAATATTTTTCAGCCAAAGGAAGGAAATTCTGACACATGCTACAACATGAATGAATCTTGAGAACATTATACTAAGGGCAATCAGCCAGTCAAAAAAAGGCAAGTACTGTATGATTCCTCTTATATGAGGTGGTACCTAGAATAGTCAAATTCTTAGAGTCTGAAAATAGGGGTGGTTGCCAAGTAGCAGGGTGAGGGGGAATAGGGAGTTAGTGTTTAATGAGTAGAGTTTCAGTTTGGAATGATGAAAAAGTTCTAGATCTAGATGATAATGATGGTTGCCGAACAATGTGAATGTTGGTAATCAGTGTCAATGTCACTGAAATGTACACTTATTTTTTTAAAGATTTATTTATTTATTTGACAGAGAGAGAGAGCAAATAGGAACAGGGGAGAGGCAGTGGGAGAGGGACAAGCAGACTCTGCATTGAGCAAGGAGCCGGACGTGGGACTTGATCCCAGAACCCTGAGATCATGACCTGAGCTGAGATCAAGATTCGGATGCTCAACCAACCCAGGCGCTCCTGAATGTCCACCCAGAAATGATCCAAATGGTGGAGCACCTGGGTGGCTTACTCTTGTTTTCTGGCTTCTGGTGGAGACTCATCTCTCCCAACTCTAAGGTGGGGACCCCCTGGGCCACACTCTGGGTCTCTCCCTTCAGACTTTGGGTACCCTGAGGTGAAATCCTGTGCCTCCCCTCCCAGACTTCAATTTGGAGTCATGGGGAAGCTCAGAAAGTACAGAAGAAATAGCTTGTCTCCATCTTCTGGGAAGTACCGGGACCTGTTTGTCAGGCCCTGCTTCACTCTGGGACAGTAAGGGCTGGATAGTTCTGCAGCCCCCAGTCTCTGTTAAATCAGCCCCTGAAACTAGCCCACTTCTCAACTAACCCCAAAGTACATGGTCAGTGTTGACCCTGCCCAGCTTCTTCCCTTTCCATGAGCAGATATCTCCAGGTGCCCCAAACCTGACGTTCAGGGGCCTAAGACCTGACACTCCAGCCCCTGAGGCATACAGTAGGCCCTGCCAACACACACGAACACACACACACACACACACACACACACACACACACACACAGAATCACACACAGCCAAAAGGTGTGGCACAATGGCTGGTTAGGACTTCAGGCCTTGAGAAACTGGTTGCAACTCCCACTGTGAGATAGGAGTGAGGGTAGAGGACAGGAAACAACCAGTGGGGAGGACATTGGTTTCAGGACCCAAAGACCCTGTCCTGGCAGAAAGTCTCGGAGGAGGGTGACGTACTTGGATATGCTTGACTTCCTCTCTATACCAGCTCAGCTCCCTCTTGCAGCCTCCACTTGATGGGTGGGCCACACTGCCTTGGAGAGATGGTACCAGGACAAAACCAGCAGGTAGGTGACTGGCCTTAGCACGTGAGGACTGGGACTAGACCTGCATGTCCCTGGGTCTCCATGAGGTCCAGGGCCCGCAGGTGTGTCTGGTCCCCTTAATTTAGAGTGTGGAGTAGTGAGTGGGTGTGCCTGCCCCACTAGACCATAGGCTGCTTGAAGTCAGGGCCCAGCACTCTTTTTTCATTCAGATTAATTCACTTGCTCACTCAACTAATGCTTATTGAGCTTCTGGGGTCCCTCTTAACCTCTGACTACAATGCGGACTATGATGCTACGCTCCTACAGGGATGAGGAGAGATATTTGTTAGTGGGCCAATGAATGTGTGGATGAATGAATGAGTGCCTCTCCATGCTCCCCAGTTTCCTGTCTCTGCACCCTCACTTTGTCAGAGGAGCATGCAACCCTTGGTCTCAGGGTCATGAGTTTGAGCCCCATGTTGAATGTAGAGATGACTTAAATAAATAGAACTGGAAGAGATACTGGCTCAGAAACAGTTGCTAAGAGACAAGTCCAGCGCAGTTCAGAACAACCCAGTTCAACTTCCCGTGATTGATTTCGTTTCCAACCTTCTCCCTATTCCAGGGTAGGATACGAACTTTAGCAGGGATTCCCAAAGCGTCAGCAACCACTCACCCCAGTCCCTACTCTCCTGCGTCCAGTTAACACACATGGGCTTTCACACACACTATCTCCTTCTTCCCTTAGAACTGACCCAATGGAGAGTAAGACTGGTACCATCTCGGCATTTTACAGATGAGGAAACCGAGTCCCAAAAATGTTATAAGGCTTTCTCAGAGGTCATCAGTGACCGTGTTCCAAGTCCTGTTAATTTTGCTTCAATATACCACACTTCCACTTTAAGATACCTCAAGCAGATTGGGGCCAGAGGCACCCGCCTCTTTCCCAGCAGGCCCAGGGACTTCCCTTGGCATTAGTCTTTTCTCTGGGAGTAATAGGATGGTGGCATAATGACCTAGTACTAAGGAGGCAGTGAAAATGGACACCTGGGGATGTGGAAACATTGGGATAAGCCTTAAACATCAGGCTTGGAACCACTCTTAGAAACCACAAATTTAACGCCCACTATTTACAAGGAAAACTTAGGCCCAGAAAGGAGGGATTTGCCCACTGAATATTTCTGACAATTTTTCAACCTTTTATCGCAGTTATCTATCATTGCACATAATAAATTATCTCAAAACTTAATGACTTAAGATGACAGTAATTTTTATTTCCCAGATTCCTGTGGGTCAGGGATTTAGGAAGGGCCCAGCTGGGCAGTTCTTTTTTTCTTTCTTTCTTTTTTTTTAAGGTTTATTTATCTAGTTAGACACACACACACACACACACACACACACACACACACACACACACCAGTTGGGGAGAGGCAGAGGGAGTGAGAGAGAATCTCATGCAGATTCTGTGCTGAGCGTGGAGCTTTATGTGGGGCTCCATCCCATGACCCTGAGATCATGACCTGAGCCAAAACCAAGAGTCAGATGTTTAACCGAGTGAGCCACCCAGGTGCCCCTCAGCTGGGCAGTTCTGACTTTGTCTCTCATGAATGAAACCCCAGTTAGTCAGTGGCTGAAGCTGAAACAGTGAGAGCTGGAGCACTCGAGGGCTGCCTGAGCCTCTCCCTTTCTCCACATGGTCTCAGGTCTTCTCCCTGGGACCCTTCCACTGGGGCTAGTTTGGGCTGCCTCATGGGGACCACAGGGCGATCACCCAGATTATACGGGAGCTCGGGTCTCCAAAGGCAAGTGTCTCAAGAGAATCATGTCAAACCTGGATCATCTTTTGTGACCCCACCTCAGAAGTCACAGAGCATCCCGTCCACCGTGGTTACAAGCCTACCTGGAGTCAAGGGAGGGGAACACAGAATCTACCTCTCAACAGTAGGAGTGTTGAAGTCACATTAGAAGAAGAGCATGTGGGGTGGGAGATCTATGGCAGCCATCTTTGGAAAATACAGTCTGTCATTCCTGTGCACAGTTGCCCAGATCAACTGCATGGCAAGGGAGAGAGCAGGCCTGGGTCTGAACCCTAGTTCCATCACCTGCTAGCTCTGTGACCTTGGTGAAGTCCCCTAAGCCCTTCTTCTCTTCTCCTCCCTCCTCTATAAAACCGAAATAGTAGTAACATCCATCTTACAGAGCCATGGAGAGGAGGCCAGTGAAAGGTTGGCCCAGAGAATGTTTGTTCTTTCTTCTTCCAGGTTATGAGAGAGCAGTGAGTACACCATCAATCCAAATCTTTCTTCCTGCCCATGAAACAGACTCAAATCTCAATAAAGACAAAAACTAAGACAAATAAGAGTGCAAATTCAGTGCCAGACAGTACAAGATAGGGCATGATAAATCGAGAGCTGCATGCAGCAGTAAACAAAACAAAGCCAGGGCCCCTGGCTGGCTTAGTAGTGAAAACATGCAACTCTTGATCTCAGCTCTTGATCTACATTGGGTGTAGAGAGCACTCAAATAAATAAATAAAAACTTTAAAAGTCTTAAACAAACAAAGCCCTTGCCTTCAAGGAGTGAAGCTATCTGTCTATTAATATATGCTAAAAGTTATGTATGTCAGGTGGAGAAAAGCGTTGTAAAGAAAAAGTAGGCTGAAGGAAATAGATAGAGGTGAGGGCGGGATCATTATATAGAGTGATGAGGGTGGGCCACTTTACTACAATGAAACTTGAAGAGAGACTGAATGAAACAAGGGAGTGAGCTATGAAGAGCATTCCAGGCAGAGGAAACAGCTAGTGCAAAGGTCCTGAGGCAGGGGACATGCTTGATGTGTTCAATAATCAACACAGAGGTCAGTTTGGTTGGAGCAGAGTAAAGCCAGGAGAGAATTGGGGATAAATCCAGATGGGATCTGCTGGAAGATTTGGAGCAGAGATATGACATAATCTAACTTCAATCTGTTAAACACTTTTTATTTTCAAATAAATTTTGATTTACAATAAAGCTGCAAAGATAATAAAGAATGTGCCATTCACCCAGATTCCCCTAGTGTTAACATCAGCCTAGTTAACATTCCCCTAGTTAACATTAACAAATGTGGTACGTTTGTCAAGCTGAAGAAGCCAACAATGGTATCTTAGTGTAAACTAAACTCCAGACTTTACTCAGACTTCACCTGGTTTATCACTAATGATCTTTTTCTGTTTCAGATTTAAGATTTAGTGTACCACATCGCATTTTGCTGGCTTCTTATTTCATCAGGATCACCCTGGCTACTACACGATAATAAAAGGCCCACTAAGAAGCTTTTGCAGTAGGGCGCCTGGGTTGCTCAGCAAGTTAAGCATCTGACTCTTGATTTCAGCTCAGGTCAGGATTGTGGGATCGTGAGATCGAGCCCCGTGTTGGGCTCTGTGTTCATGTGGAGTCCGCTTGTCCCTCTCCCTCTGCTCCTCCCCCTGTGCTCACTCTAGCTCTCTCTCGCTCATAAATAAATCAACAAAATCTTGAAGAAGAAGGAGGAGGAGGAGGAGAAGGTGTTTCAGTAGTCCAAGCAAGAGATGGTGTTTGGATCAGAGGTCAGATTGGGAAATGTGATCAAGTTCTGGATGAACTTGAAGGCAGAGCCAACAGGAGTTGCAGGACATGGGATGTGAGAGCAAAAGGAGAGGGAAATACAATGCCAAGAACTTTAATATCAAACACTGAATAGATGAAATAGCCATTTACTGATCTTGGTAGACTGACAGTAGGCTGAAAGTCATGAGTCTGCATTTGGATTTGCTAAATTGGCGTAGCCTGTCAGGCAATCCAAGGGGAGGTGTCAAGTAGGCAGTCAGATACACTAGTCTGGATTTCAAGGAGAAATCCTGGCTGGAAACATGAACTTGGGAAATAGGAACTCAGCTTCTAGCCAGGACTTTAGAATTCCATTAGACGGGATGAGATCATGACCAGAGTGAGTGAAGGTAGAAAAGAGGTCTGAGGGTCGAGCCCTGAGGCCATGGAAGAAGTTGGAAGGATGAATCAAAAGCAAAGCGGACAGACTGGAGGGGAAGCTGTTGAGGTAGGTGGAAAAGCCAGTGAGAGGGATCCCAGAAGTTCAAGGGACAACTCTGTCAGACGCAGCTTTATGGAACCCCTGAGATGAGGACTGAGAAGTCATGGCTGGATTTGACGATGGTGAGGGCGTTGGTGAGATTTATTCCAGTGGTTGGGTGGGGTGAGAGGTTTCAGGAGAAAATGAGAGAAGAGGTAAAGACGGTAAGTACAGACACAAATTTTTGAGGAGTCACATCACATTATTATTCAGTAAAGGGGAGTAGAAAAATGTAGCTGGAAGAGAATATGTTTGAAAGAGGACATTTATTTTAAGATGGGAGAGAGGTTGCTGGAAATGATCCCATATCAGACTGAGGATGCAGAAGGGATGGGAGGAACTGGGGAGCCCTGTAATTACACAGGGAGAAGGATGGGAGCTAGTGCTCACGTGGAGGGGCTCACCTCAGTAAGAACGTAGGCAGTCCATCTATAGTAACAGGAGGGAGGGCAGAGAATATGGAAACAGCTGCATGTAGGCGACAGAAGCCCGTGGAAGTTCTCTTCAGACTGCTTCTATTTTCTCCATGAAGTTGGAAGCAAGACCACCAGCAGAGTGAGGAGAAAGGAGGAGTGGTTGGGGGTGAGAGTGGTTGGAGGAGAGAGAAAAAGGTAAAAACAGCTTTCGGGGAGTGTGAGAGAATGCACAAGACTGAGGAAATGCAGGAGCATGGGAAGTTAACACAAAGGACCTTTGAGGGGGCATGGATTTAAGGGAGACCGGTCAGGCTGGAGACGTGTTTTTTCCCAGCCATGTTCAGCTCCTTGGGTGCAGTCTGGAGAAGGCACAGGGATGGGGTTTTGCCAGATGAATACCATGGGAGAGAGGGGCTAGGAAGTTCATGTGTGCAAGGGAGAGATGACAGTAATAAATCATGGTATCAGAGCTAGGTAAGGAGGCAAGGCTGGATGTGATGGAGAGAGGAAACAACCAAAAGAGGGTAGTGTCAGTTGGAGAAGAGACAGGGCCAGTGTATCCACAAGAGGCAACGTGCCTAAGGCTCAGGATATTTTTAGGGGCCCCCAAATGTGTTTTTTAAAATTACTTATTTATTTGTCAGTGAGATTGAGAGAGGGAGAGTGAGAGCAAGAGAGGGAAGACCCGCAAGCAGAGGGACAAGCAGGCTCCCCTGTTGAGCAGGGAGCCCGGGTCGGGACTCTATCCCAGGACCCCAGGATCATGACCTGAGCCGAAGGCAGACGCTTAACGACTGAGCTACCCAGGTACCCCAAATTCCTGGTGATTCTTGATGATTCGGTATCACGTACGCAGTTCTTCCGATATGTGTGATAAGTTTGCTTGCAAAGGTGGCCGCTACACTTGACCCTCTCCCACATGACCCTTGGCAGTGATTTTGCTGTTCCTCCCAGCAAGAAGTGGAGTCTGTTTCTGTAATCCCTTGAATCTGGGCTGGCCTTATGACTTGCTTGGACTAACAGAATGACATTGTGTGAGTCCCCAAAGTCTGAACCTCAAGAGATCTTGCAGCTTGCCCCTTTGCCCTCTTAGAAAATTCATGATGTCGAGAAGTCTGGTCTGGCCTACTGGAAGACAAGAAGTCCCAAGGAGAAGAGCTGAGGTGCCCTGGCCAGCCACCACCAGTCACATGAGGTCATGTTACCCAGCCCCAGTCAAGCTTCCAGATGACAATAGCCACATGAATGAGCCTAGATGAGAGCACCGAAAGGATCGCTTAGCAGAGTTAGCTGGTATTACCAAACTACGAGCAGATGAATGGGGGGGGGGGGGAAGCCTGCATCTCCCTCTCCCACTCCCTCTGTTTGTGTTTTCACTCTTGCTGTCTCTGCCTGTCAAATAAATAAATAAAATCTCTCTCTCTCTCTCTCTCTCTCTCTATATATATATATATATATACATATATAAAAGAAACACCAGGAATTTGATGCAGGTGGGAGTAAAGAGAGTAATAATAAGCCAGGTGCTAAAATCTTCAAAACATAAGGGAGTAGGGAGTGATGTAATGGGATGCCATCAACTCCCAGAGCTTCAGATATCTGTATTGTTTCATCAATAAATGTCAATGAATTTCATTAAGGAAAAGGAACTGTTCATTTTTCACAACTTCTTTGACTCACTTATCAGTTTAGACTCTATCTTAAGAAAGGAACCTAAACCATGGAAAAAAACTACAGGCATGAAAATCCGTGGCCCTCCTATTTATCTGGGAGCTGTATCCCCAGGGCTGGCACACAGCACTAGCATGTGTGTGCTCAGTAAATATTTGTTGAATGGATTTATAATGGCAAAATCAGAAACAACCTAAATAGCCAGAAATGAGGGTTAGGTTAAATAAAAACGGTGGTATAGGGCGCCTGGGTGGCTCAGTTGGGTAAGTGACTGCCTTTGGCTCAGGTCATGATCCTCACCCTGCATCAGGCTCCCCCTGCTCTGCGGGGAGCCTGCTTCTCTTCCTCCCTCTGCCTGCCACTCCCTCTGCTTGTGCTCTCTCTCTGTCAAATAAATAAATCTGTAAAAAATAAAAATAAAATAAAAATGATGGTATATTAATGGAATGTCAAGTAGCCATAAAAAATGATATTTTGGAGGACCATCAATATATAACATACAGTTAAAAAAAATCAGGATGGGGTGCCTGGCTGTCTCAGTCGGTTGAGCCTCTGACTCTTTTTTTTTTTTTTTTAAGATTTTATTTATTTATTTGACAGAGAGAAATCACAAGTAGTCGGAGAGGCAGGCAGAGAGAGAGAGAGGGAAGCAGGCTCTCTGCTCGGCAGAGAGCCCGATGCGGGACTCGATCCCAGGACCTTGAGATCATGACCTGAGCCGAAGGCAGTGGCTTAACCCACTGAGCCACCCAGGCACCCCGAGCCTCTGACTCTTTATCTCAGCCCAGGTTTTGATCTCAGGGTCGTGAATTCAAACCCTGCATTGGGCTCCATGCTGGGTATGGAGCCTACTTAAAAAAAAAAAAAGAAAGAAAAAAGCAGGATGCAATATAACATAACAGGTACTGTATAAAAACACCTGGACAGGAAAAGAGTTCAAAACAACAACCATAGCTTTATCATGCCAGGAGGATGATGAGTGAGTTTTTTCTTTTTCTTTTATCCTAAAGATTTTTTAATATTATTGAATTGCTTTTCTTTTTTAAAAAGATTTTACTTATTTGAGAGAGAGAGAGAGAGAGAGAGTGCATGGGCAGTGAGGCAGAGGAAGAGGAACAAGCAGACTCCCTGCTCACATGAAGCCCCCAGGAACCTGACATCATGACCTGAGCACAAGGCAGACTGTTAACAAACTGAGCCACCCAGGTGCCCCTGAATTTCTTTTATAATAATAAAAAAAGTTGTATATATTTATTGTGAAAAAGGGGGAAATGTTGAAAACCTCGTTTCTGGCTATTTAGGTTGTTTCTGGTTTTTCTTTGTTCTTTCTTCCCTCCACACACACTTAAAGTATTCTTAGCTCTTTGGACATCTTCAGACTCAAAAGGTGATTTTTAGGAGTCATATCATGTTTATGTATCATAATCTATTTGGCCTACAGTAATTTTGGACAATATAGGTCAATTTGAAATTTTTCCACCAAAAAAAGTTTATAATTATAATAATAATAAACTTGAATGATTAGAGCTACAGCATAACTCAAATTCATAAAGCTCTTCAGAAAAGAGGTGATCAGAGTTTTGGGGAAGTTGGCTAGAGAGATGGGGTGGGTGTAGCTATTATGTCCAACAGAGGCTGCAAGAAAAATTAGTCTGCCCTTGCGTGTGTTGGTGATGTCTGTAGGCAGCTTTTCTGCACATGCTAGGGACTCCTCCTTTCAATGTTTTGAAATTAAAGATGGTGAACTCTTTTTCTTTTTAAGACTTTATTTATTTATTTGACAGACACAGATCACAAGTAGGCAAAGAGGCAGGCGTGTTGATGGGGTGGGGAAGCAGGCTCCCTGCTGAGCAGAGAGACTGATGTGAGGCTCTATTCCAGGACCCTGAGATCATGACCTGAGCCGAAGGCAGAGGCTTTAACCCACTGAGCCACCCAGGTGCCCCAAGATGGTGAACTCTTGATTGAAGGACCAGAATATGGGCAGTGGCATTCCTGCCCTCTGCCCTCTTGCCCTGCAAAAAAAATTGTTTCCTGCCCTTGTCTTGCACAGGTTATCTCTGAGCTATTAACCTGGAGGAGTAGTCCTCCCCCACTCCCCCCATATAATTCCCGCAGTCTGAGCTCTGGATCACATCACATTATTTATTTTAAAAAATAATGGGGCGCCTGGGTGGCTCAGTGGGTTAAGCCGCTGCCTTCGGCTCAGGTCATGATCTCAGGGTCCTGGGATCGAGTCCCACATCGGGCTCTCTGCTCGGCAGGGAGCCTGCTTCCTTCTCTCTCTCTCTGCCTGCCTCTCAGTGTACTTGTAATTTCTCTCTGTCAAATAAATAAATAAAATCTTAAAAAAAAAATAAAATAAAATAAAAATAAA
>NC_081561.1:60124478-60197560 GCF_022355385.1 Mustela nigripes
ACAGAAGTGGGAATTTGGGAGGCACTTCTACAGAGTCAGGGGTGTTCCCAGTCCAGGGACATTTCCCAGTAGTGGTCGCAGAAAGGAATGAGGTGGAAAAGACAATCTTGTCGGAGGAAGGTTGGGGGCGGGGAGTAGGCGGTGCGCCAGGCTGATCTTTAGCTGGTATGGGTCGATCCTGGAAAGCTGTGGATGGCAAGGGAGAAAGAAGAGGAGGGCGTTGAGGAGGAGAGTAGCACACAGACGTAGCAGGTGATGTAGGATTTACAAACGGAGGAGGCGTGGGCTGGTGACAGGAGGCGGGCCTGGAGCCGCAAGGGTGCCCTGAGCGAGCATGGGATATAAAAGAAGCGTGATGGGAAGCTGACCGGCGAGAGCAGAAGTGGGGCACAGGATGAGGGGCGCGTGTCAGGATAGCAGGGATGCAAGATGGGAGAATAGCGGCTGTACACATTTGGCCGGCACTTGGCAGTCTGCTCCCTTTTAGATTCCCCTAATTTCCTCCTTTGGTTGAAGAAAGCGAGGTTCGGAGGGGTTAGGTGGGTGGGGGCCCCGGGGTGCCCGGGGTCGCTGGGCTGCGGGCGAACCCGTGAGTGTGGGGACAAGGTGTGAGCCGTGCGTTGTCGGGGGTGGGGGGTGGGCGTCGGACGCACGCGGGTTGGGGGCGGGCCGGCGGCAGCTCAGGGAGAAGGGGGAGGCGGGCTCCGCCGGCACACGCCGCCCCTGGCAGGCGGCCTGAGCGCGCGCGGGGAGCCGCTGCCGCCGCCGCTGCCGCCGCCGCTCGGGGTCGCTTTGAGACCCAGATTCCCGAGCGCTCCGCTCGCATGGCAGCCGCCTCGGCGCCCGTCCCCGCGGCCCTCTAGGGGCGGCCCCGCGCCCCGGTCCCTCGGCGAAGCCCGTCGGATCCGGCCCCGCTCTGCGTCCCGGGGCGCGCTGCCTCCCAGCCCGAGGTGAGGACAGCGAGGGCAGGGCGCGCGGGGCTGGGGGCGCTCTGGGGATTCCAGGCCCCTGGCCGCGGCCGAGCCGAGGCGACGGAGACGGGAAAGGAACGTGGGAGCATGTCCGGGTGGGGTGGGGTGGGGGGAGTCGAGATAGGAGGCGGAGACTGCTCGCTGCCGGGAACCGGCCCCCGCGTCCCCTTCGTGGCCAAGGCCGCCTCTCGGCGCTGTCCCCATTCCCGCGGAGTCCTCTGTGCGGACTGCGTTCCTAGTCCGGGCCCCTCTAGCGCCTGGACCTCGTTCGGCGCTGCCCATCCTTCGCCTCCTTCCCACAGACCCCGCTCCGGGGCTCCTGTTCCAGTACCCTCGCCTGCTCAGTCTTCCCCGCCTCCGCCCTCCCGCTGCCCCCACCTCCTTCTGTCCGGACGCCCCTCTTCCCCCTCGGCTCCTGTCACTCGGAACCGGAATCCGTGCCACCATCTCCGGGTCCGGCCGCCTCCCAGCCTGTGCCATCCCACAGGTGTCCGCACGTCCGGCCGTCCATCCGTCCGTCCCTCCTGGGGCCGGCGCTGACCATGCCCAGCGGCTGCCTCTGTCTACATCTCGTGTGCCTGTTGTGCATCCTGGGGGCACGCGTTCAGCCTGCCCGAGGTGAGCGTGCCCCCGGGCTCAGGTCTCGGCCCTGCCCGGCCGTCCTTCGCTAGCGCGTTGACCTCTGCCGGCCAGAGACGGCACTGCAGCCGCTCGACCCGCGGGGTTGACCAGACCCAAGCAGTCCCTTTGCAACCGGGTGAGTCTCTGTTCTGCCCTAGCCCAGAACGGAGCCCAGCCAATGATTGAGACCCCGCACCCTCTGAGCCCCGCGTCTCAGGGAGCCGAACCCTGGCCTGGGCTCACCCCTCCCGCATCAATCTCTTGCAGCGGATGACTGCAGCTCCCACTGTGACCTGGCCCACGGCTGCTGTGCGCCTGACGGCTCCTGCAGGTATCTCTCTTGAGCACGTGCTCTCAAACCCTTTGCTCCCCATATCCCGCAGGTCCACACCCACAACCAGGTCAAGCCCCAGGGCAGAGTATCTAGAGTCTTAAGACCCTGCTGTTCACGCCCCCCCCCCCCCCCCCCCCCTTCATGGCCACAGGACAGACTGGCCACCTTCTCCTCAGCCCCCAGTTTCCCCCGGCTTTGCTTCTCTTTTGCTTCTTCTTGCTTATGCCTCCCCACTCCCAACTCCTTTGCTCTCCCAAGGCTGATTCAGGAATTCCAAAACGTTCCTCCTCAAGATACCAGGAGAAAGACCTGAAGCTTGAGAGAGTTTGGAGGTTGGGGCCAAGAGGAAAGGGGGAGATAAAAATATAAAGAGAACGGGTTTAGCTTGGGAAAGAAAGACTGCGGGAGGGTTGCTGGGGAGACGCACTCACAGAAGAGGATCTTTCTTGATGAATTTGAGTAATTGACTCACTGGGGTGGCGGTTGGGCAAATTCTGAAGCAGGAGAAAAAGTGTGTCTGGAAAGGAGCGGACCAGGCAATGTGCAGGAGGGGCTGGCTGTGTTAGAGACACTCTGAAATAGTTCAGTTCTTTGTGCTGGAATTAGGATGGGAAGAGGGTCCTTATGACCTTTCAAGGTCACTCTTTTTAAGCTGGTTCTGAGCACCTCAGTCATGCCAGAAATGGTACTGAGGTTATTTACAAATGTCAATTTCTTCATCAACTCAAACCAACCCAAAGCAACCCACGCAGATGAGAGCACTGAGGCCCAGAAAGGTTAGACAGAGTGCAGATCCAGGCCTTGAATGCCAGTGTTTGATCCTCTGATAGCATGAGTATGTCCTATGACCTTGTACAATTCTATAGCTACCTGCGGTAGGCCTGCTTTCCCTTAGGGATTTCAGAAGTCCTGTTTTCTAGAAGCTCTGTTCTTGCCTCCTTCATTTCCTCCTATCGCCCTACCCAGAGCCCTGCCCCTGTGCTTCTCCTTATCAGGTGTGACCCAGGCTGGGAAGGGCTGCACTGTGAGCACTGTGTGAGAATGCCTGGCTGCCAGCATGGTACCTGCCACCAGCCCTGGCAGTGCATCTGTCATCTGGGCTGGGCAGGCAAGTTCTGTGACAAAGGTAGGGGAGTAGAGAGGGTAACTGTTGGGCTGGGGACCCTGTGTGTCTTGGCAGAACGTCCATCCAAATTTATGGAGCACCTTTTGTGTCTGGCTTAAACCCTCAAACACATGTCATTTCATCATCATAGACTATACTGTTACCTAAATTGGTTCTCAACATAATCCTGTGAGGTAGGCCAGGCAGCTGCCAAAAACATACCCCTTTTGCAGATGAAGAAACTGAGATCTACAGATGAGATACAACTTGCTTGATAATGGGAGGCTGACTGCCAGTGCCAGGGCTCAGGGCCTCCTGACTGCAATTCAGTGTTATTGGTTCCCCCACTATAGCATTCATGCTCTGGGCGGGTCTATAGTGTGAGTTGTGCCCACGAACTGTGTGCTGGGTCTGGGCAGGTCTGGGAGCCAGGTGTGGGGAGCTCTCCCCAAGCCTTCCCGATCTCCTCTGCAGATGAGCACATCTGTACCACGCAGACCCCCTGTCAGAATGGAGGCCAATGTGTCTACGACGGGGGCGGCGAGTACCACTGTGTGTGCCCCCCAGGCTTCCATGGGCGTGACTGTGAGCGTAAGGCTGGACCCTGTGAGCAGGCAGGGTGAGTACTGGACTGTGGGTGGGTGGGAGGGAGGTTACGGGAAAAGCTGGTGGCAGAAGAGGGAGGAAGCAGGAGTGTAGAGAGGGTGAGGGTGAAGAACTAGGTCTGAGGGTTCGAAGTCCCACAGGGGAGCCCCTGACAACAAAACCCCAGCCTGCCAAGGTATCCCCAGTTCAGGGTTTCTCAACTTTTTGGGTACCATTTGAACCATTTCTCCAACAACAAAGATCTGTAGCAGCTGGAGATGTACTGCCTCAGTGTGTAACTGTGCTGGTTGGAAAGGTGGGTGTGGGGAGGCTAAGGACCTAGCTGGCATGTGGCTCCTAAAGATGTTCCCCACAGCAGCCTTCTGCCTCACTGTGAATGTGGCAACAAGGCTGATAGGGCTGGACTTGTCCTCATTTCAGCCTCAGGCCTGAGAGCCTATGTGGAGAATAATAGCACACTTGCCTTTGAGCCTTGCCTTTGGGCGAGGCCCTGTGCTAACTGCTTGACTTGGATTATCTCATTTAACCCTCGCAATTTGGGAAGCCCGGAGACTATTCTTATTCTCATTTTTTAAAACGAGGTGTTCAAGGATCAGAGAGGGGGGCTCAAGGTGACACAGCCAGAAAGGGGGTAGAAAGGCGGCAGTGGTCAAAGATGCTGATCTGGGCTACCCTGAAGGTGCGAGCTGGCCTCATTAACCTCTTTGCTCCCACTGCAGCTCCCCATGCCAGAACGGCGGACAGTGCCAGGATGACCAGGGCTTTGCTCTCAACTTCACCTGCCGCTGTTTGGCGGGCTTCGTGGGTGCCCGCTGTGAGGTCAATGTCGACGACTGTCTGATGCGGCCTTGTGCCAATGGTGCCACCTGCCTAGATGGCATAAACCGCTTCTCCTGCCTCTGCCCTGAGGGCTTTGCTGGACGATTCTGCACCATCAACCTGGATGACTGTGCCAGCCGTCCATGCCAGAGAGGAGCCCGCTGTCGGGACCGTGTCCATGACTTTGACTGTCTCTGCCCCAGTGGGTATGGTGGCAAGACTTGTGAGCTCATCTTATCCGTCCCAGATCCTGCCACCACCACGGACATCCCCCCGGGGCCCACCTACGCTGCAGTGATCCCTGCCACAGGGCCTGCCCCCCACAGCGTGGGGGCGGGTCTGCTGCGCATCTCAGTGAAGGAGGTAGTGCGGAGGCAAGAAGCAGGGCTAGGCCCATCTAGCCTGGCGGCCATGGTGGTATTTGGGGCCCTCACTGCTGCCCTGGTCTTGTCCACTATGATGCTGACCCTGAGAGCCTGGCGCCAGGGTCTCTGCCCCCCGGAACCCTGTTGCTACCCTGCCCCCCACTACGTCCCAGCGCGCCAGGACCAGGAATGTCAGGTTAGCATGCTGCCAGCAGGGCTCCCCCTGTCGCCTGACCTGCCCCCTGAGCCTAGAAAGACCACAGCACTGTGATGGAGGTGGGGGCTTTCGGCCCCCGCCTTCACCTCCTCAGTTCTCAGACTGCAGTAGGCCTTTTCTCGCCACCCCTCTCCTGGGTATACACACGGAGGGACCTCAGCCTCACACTAGAAATATTATTTTTTTAATACATAGGATGTAAGATGGAAATTTTATCAAATAAAACTATGAAAGTGCACCTGCCTAGAGTCCCAGCTGTGAGAGGGCCAGAGCCGAGGCCTGGTTCTGAAGAAGCCTCAGGCCTCTGCCCCACCCCCAGCCCCTTCCCACCCCAAGAGAACATGGATTCCAAAGAAGAACCCAGGGTGCCTTCTTCCTTTCTGGGAAGTGAGGGAGAGGTAGAGCCACCAAGGAGACTGTAAACAAACAGCCAGCACCCCTGCACCTGGTCAGGAGTGGCTAACACAGAGGGGAGACTGTGTAGGACAGGGGGGTCAGGCTCAGGACCCTCCACAAGAGGAGCGGGATCCCTGCTGGCTGCTCTGTAGCAGCTGCTGGAACAGTGAGTGGGGCTGGCGGCGGAGGGCAGTGGGGGAGTCCAGCTCCACAACCCTCCCTGCTTGCAGCACCAGCACCCGGTCAGAGTTCAGGATCGTGTTGAGCCTGTGTGAGAGAAGGTGGTCAGTGCAGTGGATGGAGGACAAGGCCCTAAAGAAGAAAGCTGACCTGTTCTTCCCTCTTCTCCTCCCCCTGGACAACACAGGGCTGTCCCCCAGGCTTTAGCCCCTGGCTCTGTGCTAGGGGAAGACTGCAGATATACTTGGACCTGGACAATGAGGAGCTGAGATTCATCAGGGGGTTGGAATCCCTCGCACCCTGACCCCTGGGGGTCTCTGAAAGGAACGGAGGCTCTGGGTTCATGTCACTGTAGTCCCTAATTAGATTCTCCCTCTGGACACTTGCACACCTGTGGGCAATGGTCAGCACTGTCTTGTTGGCAAAACGTTTGCAGATGGTCTGCTGGAGCAGTTGGTCTGTCTTCTGGTCCACGCTTGCCGTGGCCTCATCGATACACAGGATCTGGAACGTGTGGAGAAGGTTGGGGAGGGGAGGGAGGAAGAGGGTTAGCCTTAACTCCTACCCAAGCACCAGTCCCCACCTCCTGGCCCAGCCCAGCCAGCCTACAACACCTCACCTCTAGCTCTGAAAGGAAAACTAACTTAGTCCCCTGAAACCTCTCCCTAATCCACTTCCTCATCCTGGCTGTCCCCGGCCTACTTCCTTGCCCTCTTGAATGTCTTTTCCTATTGCCTTACCTTGGCATCCATGAGGAGAGCCCTGGCCAGACACAGTAGCTGTCTCTGCCCCAGGGATAAGCTCCGGCCCCCCTCGCCCAGCTCACCATCCAGACCACCTGCAAGGCACAGCAGCCTCAAGCCCACATCCCAGGACTCTCCCCGATCCCTCCCTGCTCCCTCCTCCACCCTGCAGTGTAACCTCGTACTCACCCAAGGACATAATCATGTCACTCAGGTGACACTGCTCCAGGGCCTGCCACAGAGCCCTGTCCTCATGTAGGCCCCGGGGGTCCAGGTTTTCCCGAACAGTCCCACTGAACAGAAAGGGTTCCTGGGGGATGACAGCCAGCTGGGATCTAGGGAGTAAGGAGGGGACAGGACATGGGGTCTACACGGAAGATGTGGCCACTTCTGTTCCTAGCACAGGTTTTTAGCTTTCCAGGAAAGCTTGAGGGTAAGATCTGAGCAGACCCTGCCCCCTGCTCCCCAGTTGGTCAGCCATGTA
Source organism: Mustela nigripes (assembly GCF_022355385.1). Lineage (NCBI taxonomy): Eukaryota > Metazoa > Chordata > Mammalia > Carnivora > Mustelidae > Mustela > Mustela nigripes. The sequence continues at coordinate 60,131,320 of NC_081561.1, forward strand.
CCTAGAACTGTGCCAGTGCTATAAGCAATATCAAAGACACCAAAGGCCTTGACTCTAAACTTAAAGAGCTTATATCTCACTGAGGTACAAAACACAGAGAATAGGAGTGGGCTAAACTGTAGGGGCCTGACTCCAGCAGCTGCTGGGGCAGCAGTGGCAAGGAATGACCAGAGCATGAAAGGGGAGGGGACACTTCATGGTCGGAGGCGGGCCTGGAATTGGGTCCTGAGGAACTATATGGTTGGGCTATAAGGTAAAGCCACCACAGGTAAGAAGAAAAGGCAGGAAGGGCAGGGCTGGGCCCTGGAATCAGAAATGGGCTTTAGGACAGAACTGCCCCATCTCATGCATGTCATGGGACTCAGCAAAAATGATACAGGATAAACCTAGAAGTGGGGGTAGGGAGACAGTTAGGCCCAGAAGGAGCCACCTGTGGCCAGGGACAACGGGCCCAGGTCCTGAGCTGTCCTAAGCACTGCCTGTCGAGCCTCAGGGCTGAGGGCATCAGTACGGGGGTGCTGCCCCTGGAAGGCTCTGGTTCAGGAGCCAGTGACTGGTGCTCTTGAGCAGAAGTATAAGGCAAAGCTGGAAAGGTAGGCCTGGGTCAGACTGTAACCTTGAGACTACAGCTATGAGTCTGGCCCCAGGCGCTAGTGGCTTGTTGTCCTCACCTGCTTGTCCTCCATCTTGCCCCGCCTTGGCCCCGGGCGCCCTGAGTTGATATAAAGACTTCCTATATAGGCTTTATGGGGGGGAAGCTGGACCCTCTTCCAAGGGCCAGTAGTCTGGTTCCCCTCATCTCCCTCCCTCAGACCTGAGTTCAGTCAGCTCCAGCTGGCTGGTGTCCACACCGTCCAGCAGCACTCGCCCCGAACTGGGTTCCAGCAGCCGGAAGAGCACCAACAACAGGGAAGACTTGCCAGAGCCTGTGCGGCCCACGATGCCCAACTTCTCTCCGGGCTGTACGCGGAAGGTCACCCCATCTAAGGCATTTGGCAGTCCCGGCCGGTACACCAGCACCACATCCTGGAACTCCACACTCCCCTGGGTCAGCCAGCCGAGGCCCAGCTGGTGTGGTCCATGATGAGAGAGAGAGAGAGAGGGATACGGGTAAGGCGGAAGACGCAAGGATGGGGAAGGGTGATGGGGAATGGAAAAAAGGGGAGAATAAGGAGAAAGGGTTGGCACAAGAGGAAAGGGCATGTGCCGCAGAGGTGAGGCCCTCTCAATGGATATGAAGACAAGGGACACCGTGCAGAGTGTGGGATCACTTGGCGACATGAGAAGAGATAAGTTAGAAAAATAGTGAGAAGCAAAAGGACAGGAACTAGGGGAGGCAGGACAGTCAGGAGGGTCCCCTGGGGTTCTGGGGCCCAGGTGCAGGGTGGGAGTGCAGGCCTACCCGCGGCAGTTGGCCCTGGGGCTCTTGGGGCAGGTCGCAGGAGTATTCCTCCAGCCGCTCAACGCTCACCAGCATGGTTTCTGTCTGCGTGAAGCTGCTCACCAGGCCGGAGAGCAGACCCGTCAGGGACAGGGCGTAAGACAGTGACAGGCCCACCAATCCTAGTGGAGATGAGCACAGGCTGCTAGGGGATGTCTGGCCACCAGGATGCATGTGGGAGCAGGGATGGGGTGGAACAGGAGAATTCCAAGCTGTGGACCATGGGCATGTAAAGGAAGGCAGCAGAGAAGCAGAAAGATGCCTAGACCCCAATGGGGACCCCAGGAGGTGAGCCACAAGGAAGGGCCATGGGCCTGGAAAACCTTCCAGGGAAAGCTAGGGAAGATGGGCCAGGTAGAGTGCCGGGATGGGGTGGAGCAAGGAAGGGGTGAAGATCCAGAGACTTGTTTGAGTCCCAGACCCCCCATACATGGCAAGTCTCTCCCTGGGACTCAGTTTCCTCAACCCTAAAATGGGGGTGATGATCATCACAACCCATCCTCACAGGACCCCTGGGTGGGAGGTGCAATGCTGGGGGGATAGTGCAGGGAAAGGTCAGGGGGTGGGGAGCCGACACGCTTCTGAGGTGAGCGTGAGGCCCCCGGGGTGTCACCTGGGTTGGCGAGGCCCCGCTGGTGCTGCACCAGGGCAATGGCTGCAATGGCACTGACCACTGCGGCCCCCATGAGCTGCAGTCGGATGTCCAGCCACTGCGTGGCGGCGCCCGCAGCGAACTGGCACCTCAGGTTCAGCTCCAGGAGCCTCTGGTTCTCCTCCTCAAACCTGGGAGGGGCCAGGAGAGGAATGAGGCCGCAGCATCGTTACATGGACCCACGCACGGACCCATGCAGGCCCCCTCCCGCAGACCTTGGCTTTCCTGGAGCTGAGGAAACAGCTGTGGGGGGACCACAGGGTACAGAGGGCCCGTGTTCTGCCGGCCTCCCCCATCCCGTCTTCTGTTTCCTTACCCTATGCCCAGGGCACTTGCAGGCCCCGCCCCGCCCCACCCTTCTCGGAGACCTGGGTCTGCCCTTCCTCTTAGGGTCCTTTTGTCCCCACCCCCAGACCTCACACACCTGCAGGTGGCCCCCGCGGCCCGGAGCACAGGGAGGCCAGCCAGGGTGTCGGCCAGGTGGGCATAGAGGGGTGACAGGGTGAGGCTGCTGAGGCGCCGCAGCTCCCGCGAGGAGGCCCTGTAGCGGCGCTGCACACGGTCGTAGAGGATGCTCAGCGGCGGCAGCAGCAGCAGCAGCCAGGGCAGCCCAGCACCCAGCACTGCCAGGAGGCCCAGCAGGCCAGCGGCGTTGGCCAGCAAGATGTTAAGCATGAAAGGCAGGCTGTCGTCGGCACAGGCCACATCCGATGAGAAGCGGTTGAGGATGCGGCCCGTGGGTGTGGAGTAGAAGAAGGTCACTGGCGCCTGCGAGAGGAGGTGCGGGTGGGCCAGGGCCGGGCCTGGGGATGGCCCTAGGGGGAGAAGCCCAAAGTAGAGACTCGGAAAGGAGGAAGGTGGCAGAGAGGGGTTGGGGGGAGGTGCTCCGAGGGAGGCTATCTGAGGGTGGCAGAGACGGAGATGCTGCCATCCCTTTGGCCTGTGGTGACCCCGAGTGGCCATGCTGGCCATTCCTCTACCTCCATGCTGAACAGGCCCTACTCCTCTTTCCAGGGCAGGGGGCCCGTCTCTCTCCAGAAGAAGGGGACTTGAGGCCAGTGAGTGAGGGTTAGTGAGAGGTCGGGGGGATCATCCCCATGGCCCGGAGACAAACAGCAGCCTGTTAGTGTGATCTTACGGCTTAGCATGCAGGCTTGGGACTCAGACTCCCCCTCAAATTCCAGTCCTGCCACTTACTGGATAGGACACCCCAGGCAGGGAGCTTCATCTCTTAAAGGCCCCTGTTCCTCATCTCAAAAACAGGGATAACACAACGGTGGCTCCCAGGGCTGTTGGCAGGATTGAAAGCCACATAGACAACATAGGTGCTTAGCACAGTCTGCCTGGCATAGAGTTCAGGGCTCAGCAGCTGCCAGCTGTTTAGACTGCTACTGGGAGCGCCCATCTCAAAGACAGCATGTCCCTTTCCTCACCTTCTCCAGCTCCCAGCTCTCTGCCTATACTTTGGGAACAATCCTCTTAGGGCAGGGGACTTGGGCAAAAAACTTTTGGAAGCACCTCTTAATGCCAATGTATAAGAAATGAATTCCTTCACAGGCTGAAGAGGCCCTGGTCCTGGAGGAGAGGCAGAATGGTGGGCGGCTGCTCCCTGACAGGCAACAGGAAGGTGCCCAGCCTGGGTATCCACAGAACTAGCATTCCCCAGGTCACTCTCAGACCCTCAGTTTTCTTATCTGTAAAATGGGGATAACAGTACCTACCTCAAGGGGTTATCATGAGACCCTGATAAGATAATGGATAAGAGGGGCCTCTGGCTGGCTCAGTCGTTAGACTGATCTCTTGATCTTAGGGTTGTGAGTTTGAGTACCACACTGGGTGTAGAGATTGCTTAAAAAGTAAAAAATTTTTTTTAAAAAAGGATAATGGACAAGAAAAGGCTTTATAATAATAATAATGACATCATTAATAATAATTGCTAATGAGTATTTAGTATGTGCCTGGCACTATCCTAAGCACTTTCCAGGACCTAATTAATTTAATCCTCATAATATTGTAAGAAATGGAATGCCATTTATAAAAACACTGGCACACAAAACAGGCGTTTTACAACACAACACAACACAACACAACACAACACAATACATACTCAACATACTTAGAATGGTTGCCTATAAGGAAAGGAGGGAAAATAGGGTACGTAGATAGAAGGGAATGGATAAATAAATAAAATGAAAAGGGATCTTGAATGATCTAATGGATGTCCCGTGTCCCATGAATAAGAGGTGAGTAATTCAGGCCTCTGCACTTGACATCCAAACAGAAGTGACTCTGAGCAAGCGTCTCTTCTCCCCATTTTACAGAAGAGAAAGCTACAGGCCAAAGGAGCTGGGTGTGAACCCAGGCAGCTGCTCTGCTCTCGGCCTCTCCAGGTCTCCAGTTGCCAAGTGCTGCACCTGCCTGTGAGGGCTGTCTTGTCCTGAGGACTAGGAGGTAGGATGGGGTCCCCGCTGGAGCTCCCCCATGCCATCCCCACAACCATCCTCTCACCAGAAGGACCCGATGCAGCAGGCGGCGATGCAGGGTGGCGGCTGCTTGGAGGGTGCCTGCTGCGAAGAGCACTGCCCGGAGGAGGGTACAGAGGGAGTTGATACCAGCGATGGTCGCATAGATGGTGAGGTAGAAACGGACATCTGAGGAGCTGTTGGGGGCGGCTTTCGGCAGTGGGAACACTGAAGTGCTGGGGGGTGAGGAGGGGCTGTGGATAACCAAAAGCAGGGCCATCGGGGGTCCCCTCCCCCACACCAGCTCTCCCCACTAGAAGACATACCCCTGGAATACCTGTCCCCCACTTCTCAATCCCTGCCTGGCAACCCCTCTGAGAACACCAGGCCTGCTCTAGCCCAGCCACTCACTAGAGGCTTCCGGGGGAGAAGAGGAGAAGCTGGGAAGAGAGGAGCCCTGTGGATCCTGGGCTGGTGGGGCCTGAAGCCTCCTGGGAGCTATTCTTGTCAGCCTTCAGCTGGGAGATCCAGTGGGAGAGCCACCAGTCAGCAGCGTTCCTTGTGGCTGGGTGGGGATGGGGAGGGAAAAACTGTGAGAGAGACTACTCATCCCTTTGTTCCATCCAAACACCCCCTTAATCTGCCCTGGACTCTGGCTTCCAGTCTTCTTCACCTGCCCCGGCCCTCCCTACTCGGTCATTCTCCCATGTCTTCCCATGCCCCTAGTGTGTACTTCTTTCTGGGCCCATCACTCTTTAACTTTGAGGGGTACATGATCTGGAATCTGTAGAGTGGGAGCTAGCTGTGGGAGCTGATCGCAAGATGGCCAAAGAGGACACCCCTGGGACTCTCTCAGAAGGGGGGGCCTGCCTCTTGTCCCAGCTGCTGCCCATGCCTGGGGAGGCTCAGGGCTCTGTAGCCATTAGTACAAGGTGGTGGCTGTGATGGGGGCCTAGGGCTGCGGTGGGATGAGGGGCTCTGGGGTTCATCCTACCTTGCATGAGGAGCAATGAGAGGAGGATGGCTAGGGCCAGGCCCCGGCCCATGGCCCTCCAGTATGCTCGGTACACCTGCAAGGCCACGGCGCCCTCCTTCTTGCTTTCCTCCTGTAGCAGGCGACCACATGCGTTCTCTTCCCCTTCCAGACCCTCCTTTGTTTTCTCCAAGTTCCCAACTGACTGCCCTGTGGCTATGAGGAGAGGAGGAGAGGGGCAGAGTGTGGATTAAGTGTGTGGGATGACAGTTAAACCTCAGCGTTTCAGATGGGCTGGGGAGCTTTGGGGACAATGTATCCTTCCAATGTGGTGGAGGAAAGGGCAAGCACTTTCCTCAGCCCTGAGCCATACCTGAGTCAGCCTCTTGTCCATCCTCAGCCCAGGTTTTGGGGACAGCCTGGACCAATGGCAAGATCTCAGAGGGAGGTCCTGGAAGGGAGCAGGGAGATCACTGCAGGGGCTGTCCTGGGGATACACTATATAGTCTGCCTCTCTCGGTGAGTGTGCCAATCCACCTTCCATTTTCTTTGGACCCCTTCCCTGACCCTCCCTAGCAGGACCCTGCTCTGGGCCTCCAGACTCTGAGCAGGAGCCTTATGCCCATCTCTCCATGCCTGCAGTCCAAACAGCTCAGATGGAACATGTTCACCCCTATAAGGAGAGTCATGGCCACCCAGGAGCACTCTGTCCAGAGTCCCCTCTCCTTACTGCAGAGCTTTCTTCTCAGGCCTCACATTTCTAATGCTCTGCTGGAGCCTCACTTCCTTCTGTTTCTTTCCCCAAACTCGCAGACAATCATGTCCCTCTGGATAATAATCCATCAGAAGTGGGCTTCTTGTTTATTTTTGTTTGTATTTTTAATAAAAAGGCTGTTCAAAACCTGACTGCTGTCTCTTCTTAAAGGACATCAGTGTTCCCACAGTCCGTCACACAGCCCAAGTCCCAGATCCCCTGGCATTTCACCAGTGTGCTCCTTTCTCTCCTCTCTGTGGCCCCTCACCTGCTCCGCAAAGGGAGGATAGGGTCTCCCGTGAGATAGAAGAATGCCAGGGCCCAGGCCACACATGGAGGGGGTGGCAGAGTCTACATCTGACAGTTCATGTGTCCCTCTTCCCCTTTTACATCTGGGCAGAGCCCCTCCCCTGTCTGGCAGCCCACGTTACCAGCCCGGACAAGGCGCCCAGCCTCCAGCAGCAGCACCACGTCGGCCTTCTCCAGGTACTCAATCCGGTGGGTGCAGAGCAGCCTGGTGGTGTGGCTCAGCACTCCCAGGATGCATCTGTGCAGCAGGTGGTTGGCCACGTCTGCATCCACAGCGGCCAGAGGGTCATCGAGGAGATAGAGCTCCTTTTCCTAGGAAGAGGTGGGGCACCACGGGCACCAAGTCCCACGTCCGCTGGTCAGAACCCAGACCTCTCCTAGGACACCATCTTGAGGCAGAGGAGATAGCTGAGAGGGACTCTGGGGGCTACCTCTAGAGTATTAGGGAAGCAAATGAGACTTAAAGGTGAACTTCCCTCTAGTCAAGCAAGACCAGGGCTCCAGCTTTGCTGGGTCCCAGCATTTCAAGTCATATTTTATTTTTGAAAGGGTCTTTAATTCTGCTTTCAGTCTGCAAAAGGGAGATGGGATGGCCAAGGGACCAATACTTCATGACTGTGAAGAGGCGGTGGGGGGGAGGAGAAAGAAACCAGATGCTGATGAAAATATCCCCATTCCCCCACTCACTCCAAGGCTGCAGACTCTCCCATTTTTAACTTACCTGGTAGACAGCACGAGCAAGGGCAATCCGGGCCCGCTGTCCCCCGCTGAGGGTCACACCCCTCTCCCCGACCTCTGTCTGGTCACCAGCAGGCAGGATCTGGTAGGACAGGGCCCCCAGCATTGGCCAAAGGACTCCTCAATACCTTCTGCTTTCTCCCTTGGCAGGGATGAGGTGGAGGGGTTCAAGAGATCGAGGGAGCTTGAGGAGAGTGGACTTGAATTTGGGGTAAGCAAGCCACAGGGGATCATCTGTAATTCCGACCATCTGATCGCCATGATGACCTTACGAAGCTGATATGATTTCTCTTTCACATATGAGACCAGAGTTCCAAGGGGCTACCTTGATCCCGGTTGTTCCACAGCTAGTAAGCTAGGAGGATGTAAATCAAGATTCTTCACCACCCTGTCACACTCACTGCCCTGCCTTTCTAAAGGCTGGGATGAGGATGGGAAAATCCAATGTGAAAGCTGTCATAGTTCTTTACACAAGGAGTGTACCCCAAGCCTTCGTGTGGCCTCAGGAATGGTCTCCTTCGCTCAGGGGGACCCATGCCAGTGGAAGCACCTCTGGTCTACCAGATAGTGAGTTCCCCTGAGGGAAAATCTCGGTAATTCACCTCTTTTCTTAATGCCTAGAGCCATTCCCAGTACCCGACAGGCATTTGAGAAATGCTTGCTGTAGAAACAAATGATACATGGGCACAGGGTACCCCCTAGTCAAAGTAAAGGTCCTCTTTTCCAGGGAAGTCCCCCATTTACTTGAACAGGGCAGTGGTGGGGACAGTCCTGCAGGGGACATGGGGATTGAGTGGGGAAGCCATAGGTGAGGTCTGGAATCTCATCCTCCTAAATTTAGTACTCTGGTTGCGGGGGATCTAATGGACTTGCTGAGAACAACCTTGACTCTCTGAAGCCTCCCCAGTGGGAGGTAGGAGAAAGCCTCTTGAATCAGAACCACTGGCCCAACCTACACAGGGCTAAATCCAATGAGGGGACCCTAGTCTAGAGGCCTTGGAGTTCCCTTAGCTGCTGTGTGGAACACCCCATCACTGCCATCCCTCTGGGTCCTCTTCAGAAGGGGGAACCACATGCTGGACACTCTGGGAGGGCTGAACCTGACGACAGCCAGTCTTAGGTTGACGGTGCACGAGTAGAGGCAACCGCTTCCCAGAGAAGTGAGTCTCTGACTTGAGGTGTCGGGGACACGGAGAAGCAGGCAGCCAGAAGGTCTCAGGGCCCAGCACTCACACGGAGGTCATCACCGAGGGCGCAGGCTTCAAGCACTTCCTTGTACAGCTGGGCATCAAATGTCTTCCCAAAGAGAATGTTGTCTCGGATGGTGGCAAACTGGATCCAGGGTTCCTGGGTGGCCAGGCCAAAGCCTTTGGACAGCCCCCACACTGCCACCCGCCCACTCAGCCTGTGGAGAGCCAGGCCGGCAGCATTGGGGGGAGGGCAGCTCCTGACTGGTCCCTCCATAACCAGCCCCCCACCTCCCAGAAGCCTCTCCAGACTGTCTTCTATGTCAGGTCCCCCTTCATGTCACCTGGGTCTCTGGATTGGCAGCCCCTGGGGTTGAGAGGCCCTAACGAGACTGCGGGCTCATTCTGGACGAGGAAGGGAAGAAATTGCTCTTTGGCTACAGCCAAGCGGCTGTCAGATCTGGATGTGCTCAGAAGCTCAGAGGAGAGTATGGTCACCACCTTGCACTCACTCATCCTCGCTATAAAGTAAGAAGGCCCTCCTTCATTCCTCTGCTCCTCCCTGGATCCCTCCCTGTGTAACTACATTTTTCGAAAAAGGAGATTTTGCGGGATGTTTCCATTTATTTCTTTACTATTATAGCACTCACAGAACTCTGGTGTGAGGATTATGAAAATTCAGTCTTAACTGCCTTCCCCTTTCCAGACTGAAAACTCTCCCAAGACAGGGACAAGGTCTTGTTCATCTCTAACCCTTGGCATCCCTGGATCCTAAAAAGGCGTCCACCACATGGCAGGGGCTAGGCAAGTGTTTGCTGAAGGTCAAAGTGGAGGACAGGGGGGCCCTAGAGGTTACTCACCTGTGGAGCTCCCCAGCAATGGCGGCCAGCAGCGAGCTCTTCCCACAGCCCACCTTCCCCACGATGCCCACCAAGGCACCCTGCAAGGAAGCCAGACAGTAAGCATCAGGTCTCCCTCCTGAGGCCCTGGGCTGCCAACCCTTTCACAGAAGCTTCTCTCTAGGCCCCAGTTAGTCTGTAAGGAAAGAATTCTCCAGCCCACAGGCTGGGCTGTATCTCACTCAGTGACACCATGCAGGACCGAGAGAAGTACAATGCTTTTCTAGAAACAGGTGGGGTTCTCAGAAGCTCTGACTGTGATGTCCCCAGTCTGTCAGCCAGGACTGACCCATCTCGGAGGGGGCACCAGAGCAAGCTGAGACCCTCTCCTGGGAATTCTCCCTCTCTCTGGCGGTAGCGTGTGTGTGGGAAGGCTCTCTGCAGTCTCTGTTTCTGCCCGGTGAAGAGCGCGTCCACCAAAAGAGAAGCATGAGGCAGACACAGAGGAAAGCAGACAGAAGGAGAGCTCTACGAGTCGAGTCCCGGTTCTGGGCTGCTGCTGAGATCCAGCTGCACACCTGCCTTTGGATTCTGCAATTCATCTCTATAGCCTTCTTATAAATTCTTGTTTGCTTAAGCTAGCTTCAGTGGGTTTCTATGACTTCGATCCAAAAAAGCCACAACTGACAACATTAGTAAAATTCCTTTGAAAAATTCCAGCCTTGTCTTGCCTGAACGAAGAAGAAAAACAAAATATACAGCCCATGCCAGAAATGTGAGCCAAATGTGGTAGAGACTGGAGAACGCTGGGTTGAGCTGTGGGGCAAAGGGTTGGACAGGGGTCAGGGGAGAAGGAAAACTCCGGCCTGGGATAATCGGGAGTCCCTGTCCTGCCAGGAATATTCTTTCAAGTGCTTCTTTGTGGTATGCGGTGGCGGTGGCGGTGGCGTGAGTCACAGGGTGTGATCCCTTTCTAGCAGGCTAAACAGAGGATTAGCGACCCCATTTGCAAAATCCTTCTCAGAAGAGGCTGCTGGGCCTTTCCCCTGGTCCCCAGGCTGAGGCAGATGCTGAATAAGCTCTGGGGTCTGTTCTGAACTTTCTGGCCTCAGGACAATGGAGAGCCATAATTGTTGGCTGGGATGAGGTGGATATATAGCTGTCTAAAGACTGGGGAGAGAGCAAACAACTCTGACAGCACTGTGCTGAGTGGGATGAGGTCCAGAGAGGAGTGTAGAACTTGCTCACCAGAGCCCCTCCAGTCTTCCCCTTAGTACCTTGTTGAGATGCAGGCCATCTAGCTATGATGGGCTCCAGGCGTGTTTACCTGTCACTGAGTCTGCCATTCCCATTCACCTGGGGACTCCCTAATGTGGTCTAACCAACAAACCTTCTTCACTTCAAGGTGACTGATGAAGGTTTCCTGGCTGCTTCCAGCTGGGTCCCAGGAGAACAGGGCTTCTTGCAGCTCCAACACTGTAGATGGCTCTGTGGGGGGATCTGAAGAGGGAAAAAAACCACTTAACATGGGTTTCTAAAGCACAATCTCGCTACTAGGGGAAGGTTAACCAGGAGTGTGTTGTTGTCTTGCCTGTCCTGTATCTACCAGCCCAGGGCTAATTCAGCCTTCATCCTGGTCTGAGGACTCTCCCCCACATGCTCTTCCTGGATTCTGCTGCCTCTGGCTCTTCTTGCCAGCACCTGTGTACAGCTCCCTTGGGGCTACAGTCCCCTCCTCACCCTGCACCGGGCTCTCCCTCTAGCTTCCCATTACCTGGGCTATAGTAGGCTTGGGGGTTGTGGCTGGGAAGGTCAAGGAAACGCTGGATCCGGTCCAAGGACACTTTGGCCTCCAGGAGGCCATTAATCACCCAGGGGAAGTTGTTGAGGGGAAGAATGAGCATGCGCACCAGTGCCAAGGCCGTGAACACCTAAGTAGGGCAGAAGTGGGATGAAGCATCACCTGAAGCTCAGAAGTCATCTGAAGGCCTGCGGGTGAAGGCCTAGGGGCAGGGGCTTGGAGGGAAGAATTACCCCAAAGATACAGATGTAGTGAAAAGAAGGGCCATAGGTACCCCAATGTTTATAGCAGCAATGGCCACGGTCACCAAACTGTGGAAAGAACCAAGATGCCCTTCAACGGACGAATGGATAAGGAAGATGTGGTCCATGTACACTATAGAGTATTATGCCTCCATCAGAAAGGATGAATACCCAAATTTTGTAGCAACATGGACGGGACTGGAAGAGATTATGCTGAGTGAAATAAGTCAAGCCGAGAGAGTCAGTTATCATATGGTTTCACTTATTTGTGGAGCATAACAAATAGCATGGAGGACATGGGGTGTTAGAGAGGAGAAGGGAGTTGAGGGAAATTGGAAGGGGAGGTGAACCATGAGAGACTGTGGAATCTGAAAAACAATCTGAGGGTTTTGAAGGGGTGGGGATGGGAGGTTGAGGGAACCAGGTGGTGGGTATTAGAGAGGGCACAGATTGCATGGAACACTGGGTGTGGTACAAAAACAATGAATACTGTTACTCTGAAAAAAATAAATTAATTAAAAACAAAAACAAAACAAAACAAAACAAGAATAGGGCAGCAGCAGAACTTAGGGGTTGGCAGGAAACTCCTTGGTTAGTGATGGCAAAGGTAGCCGCTTCAGACCCTAGAAATTCTAGATGTTCTTCCAGAGATCCGGGTTCCCGCTCAACCAGCACACAGTCCTGGAGCATTCTGGGACTTTGTAAGTACAAACATCGTCTGGCTCTGGCTAGAGCTGGCACTGGATCATGGATTTTTTTTTCCCCCAAAGGTCATCAAAATGAGGATATGGGGACCTAACATGGAGCTAACATGGGGCTAAAGCTGAAGAGGAAGGGAGGGGAAAAAAGAATTCCTTCTTTTGGGTTGTATATCCAAGGCCCCAGAAATTTCAGAGAACTCCCCCTGGGTTGGGAAAGGTTGAGGCAGCCAGAGATCCTCCTTCCCAGCAGCCCCAAGAGCCTGAGGCCACTTCATGACTCCACTGCGGTCCCCTTGCTGCTGCTTCTCCCCACACTTTCCTACAGCCCTCCCCTCCTCCCCTGGCCCTCACCTTGGTGGCTGTGAGCTGGTGCCCCAGGAGGACATAGGTGATGAAGATGACGATGGAGATGACAACTGGCAGGGCGGCCCACAGGTACACACAGGCTGCATCCAGGTATTTGATGACCCAGAGTCGCCCCAGTTCGCGAGCTCGGCACGCCTCTACTCGGGCCCCCAGCGCCTGCTCCCACCCGAAGAACTTGACGACCCGAATGCCACTCAGCAGCTCTGTTATGAGCTAGGGATGGAGACAAGAGGGCAGTGTGAAGTGGAGACCCTGCTACTGTGTGTCCATTCTCCTCTGTACGGGAGCTCCTGGTAGAGGAAGCCAAGGACCCTGAGCTCCCAGATATTCTGTACTTTCCTAGCCCCTCCCTTCTTCATCTCAGCCCTTTCTGGAAATCCTGCCCTCAAATCCCTTTCAGTCCTGAGTTTCTTCTCCTTCCAGTCTTTTACTTCTCCTCCACATGTCTCCAGAGCGGGAACCAAGTCAGAGCTGGAATCCCCCTACCTTCCTAGGGGAGGAAGTGGTAGAAAGTACAGGAGGGTTACCACACCAGGGTAAAAGCACCCCTTCCATGAGATGAGGGACTAAGAACTCTTTCCCAAAGCCAGAAGCAGAGGGCTTTGGGAGCTAGTCGCCAGTCTGGCCCATGGCTTGGGTGGGACAGGAATTCTTCCTGTAGGAACATACAGGTGTAGGAAGCCCAACCACAGCCCAGGGTCAGACAGGCTGATGAGTCCAGCATGATGGGCAAGGGCTAGAGAAACTTCCTGGATCCCCACATTCACACATGCCCAGCCCGGAAGCCAGGGAAGTACTGGAAGCCTAGTCTGTAGCGATCATGGGTAGGGGAAAAGGGCCTGGACTTTAACCAACTCTGAGGGACCGCCTCCCTGTTAGCACTCTGAGTTATTCCCACAAGAGGCTGACAACTATGCTGTATGGACTGCCAGGCCTGCCATCTCCCAGTCACTGCAGAACCCAGACTGATTCAGCCAGACCCTCAACACCTAGAGCTGGCCCAGGCAGAAGACTGACCTACTCCCTTCCTCACAGCCCACCCCTCGGAGGTAGCCGGGGTTCTCTGAGGCCTCTCCACATGTGGCTATGAGATGGGCTCTGCCCTAGATGAAGAGATAGAAGACTGAGGTCCAGACACTGATACTAAAAGCCCATTTGGTCCAAGACAGGCTAATTCCTACCTCTCAGGGCTACTGCTTAGGGCTGTATGAGCTACTGCTACAGTATTACTAACAAGCCATGCATATTTAGTGCTTATTTTGTGACTGGGCCCATACCCAGAGTTACCTCATACCATCCTCATGACAACTCTATAAAGCAAGCTATTGTTATGGTCATTAGCCAGATGAGGAAACAGAGGCCCAAAGAGGTTAAGACACTTATCTGAGTTAATTAAACTAGTAAGTGGAAGAGCTGGGATATGAACCCATGTCGTTCTCCAGTGTGAGCTCTTAACTCCTAGAACACACTCACACCCTTAGGCACTGGGCGTGGGAGGACCTGGGGACCAGGATGCTAGGTGGGGCCTCTGGATTGCTGAGGAATTCTAAGCAGCCCTTACCTTAACCCGTGCATCCTTATGCTGTAGCATCTCCTGGTTGCTGGCCATGATGCGGGTGGCAATCACTTTGTTGACAGGGACCAACAGCAGTGCCAGGATCAGACCACCCACGAAGGCCACACCCACCTGCTGGTGAAGCAGGTAGAGGGTGATGGCCAGCTGCAGGGGTAGGCCCCATGCTTCATGGAAGCTTCCAGCAAAGTTGAGCAGCCGCTCAGAGTCGGTGCCCAGTAGGTTCAGGGCTTCCCCGGCAGGAGGGCGTCTGGGCCCCAGCTGTAAAGTCTTTCGGTACAGAATAGTCAGCACAGCCCCCCGTGCCTGAAGCGTCACCTTCCGTACCTCATACCCATACTGATTCTGTAGCACAGCACCCAGTACGGCCCCACCAGCTAGCCCCAGGGCATACAGCAGTCCATTGCTTAGTGGCTCTTGCCCCTCCTCCAGGAAGCCCACCAGGAAGGAGAGCAGCAAGGGCCCTGAGAACCCCAGCATGGTCCCCACAAGCTTCAGTAGTCCCAGTGCTAGGTAGCGCTGGCCAAAGGCCTTATACAGGGCCCTCCACAGCCGGGCCCCTTCCTGCCAGTGTGCCTGGAAGGCACTAGCCAGGTAGATTGGGCGCAGCCTGTGTGGGAGGCGGCAAGTGTCCTGGGGCTGCCGGAGTTCCCCACGGGCACCTCGGGCCAGCAAGGGTGTCAGCCAGGCATAGGAAAAGCGTGATAGCCAACTCTCCCCATCTTCAGCTACCTCAGGCTCCTCTCCCTGAGACAGGAGGGGTTCCTGGGCCCAGGGATCCCGTGACTGCCCCGGGATGGCCCAGCCCAGTCCATAGGCCAAGAGCGCAGCCAGCTGCAGAATGAGAAGGCATAGGCGGGAGAGGGGTCCTGGGAGAAGCGGGGGCAGAAGCGTGCCTCGCTGGCAATGCCATAGCAGGGTAAGCACTAGGGCTGGGGCCGGCAGAAAGGCAGCCAGAGCGAAGGTCAATGGTCCCCGGAAGAGGCCATGAGGGGAATGAGCCAACGCCCACAAGGCCAGGCAGTGGCTGATCCAGGCCACCGCTGCCACACCCCCTGCCAGCACTTCTAGCCCTATGGGCCCTGGGCCTGCCCCGGGTGGCAAAGTGACTGGAAGGAGGTCTAGCAATGGAAGGACGGAGAGCAGGAGGGAGGCTGTGAGTCGGAGGCGCCAGCCGGGACTGCAGTGCGGGAGGTAATCTGGATTCCTAGGGACAAGGGGGCAAAAGAAAAGAAGGCACCTAATGGCTGACTGAAGGCCAGACACACCTCTAATAACTCACTTACCTAGAGCTAATCTGCTCCTTTCCCTGCCTTTTATACCTTATTTCTGTCCCATTTTACCCTGAAATGCAGGGCTTTTCCTCCAGGAAATCTTCCTGGCACAACCGAAATCTGTTTTCCAATCTACCCGTACCATTTCTGATCATTCTTTTGCCATAGAAACTAACAATTTTTAGTAAGGATGTATGGAATGTGAAGACTAATAAGAAAAAAAAAATTCTAAATTGTCATACAGATAACAACCAAGAAATGAGAATTCATTTTCATAAAAGTATAGACCTAAGATAACCCTTAGGGGTGCCTGGGTTGATCAGTCATTAAGTGTCTGCCTTCGGCTCAGGTAATGATCCCAGGGGCCTGGGATCAAGCCCTGCATCAGGCTCCCTGCTCCGTGGGAAGCCTGCTTCTCCTTCTCCCACTCCCCTGCTTGTGTTCTGTCTCTCGCTGTCATTCGCTCTGTCAAATAAATAATTAAAATCTTAAAAAAAAAAACCCTTAAATTCACCCGAGGCACTATTAGATGAATAAAAACTTCACATATATAAAGCTTCTACACTCTAATACAATAGCCTAAATTTTATGAAGCTTCAGAATATTCTACTCTCCACCGTTTGTAGAAAATGGTATAGATCATACTTGTGACTCCATTTGCTGAACAAAAACTTCTCTTTAGTTTTGTCTCTACCTTCTTGGCATGCCAAAAACATTTTTAGTCAACAAAAGGGTGATCTGTCTATGTTAAAAAATCAAGTACAGGGTAAGACACCTGCAGCAGTGAATATTAGAATGCCTTGAAGGTTTAGATGAGAAGACTAAATCTATTGTTTCCTTTGTTGGCAGGGCTGGGTTACTGAAAAAGTTTAATCCTAGATTAGAATGCTTTGGCTTTCCTCTAAAAAGTCCAGTTAATCACAGCAATATGGAGCAGTTTATAATGGAATAAAAGTCAACCTTTAAGAATCCTATTTCTTAAGATGTAGGGACAAAACACTGGGCCCTTGGAGGCCCCAAGTTGGCCATCAACCAGTCTTATGCCCCGGGGTAAGGTTTCCTTCCCTCTCACATTTCATTTCCCTCATCACCACGGTGAGCACTGAGGAATCTGGGTCCAAAGGCCTCTCAGGTCCTTTCTTGTCTGAGATTCTGGACCTCTCTAACCCTTTCAGCAATGTACAAAAGGTCTGATAAGTGAAGTGCAAAAACTGTAATTTCTATTGATTATATGATGGTCTTTCTTGCCTGCTCCTTAGACTGTGAGTGCCTGGAAGCACTGTGTCTATTTTTAACAGATACTCCTCTGAGCAGGCTTTAGATGTCTATGCTAACTGATTAATCCTCTCTAGACTTCTGCCTCATTCTATGCAAAAGACAAATCAGGATTCCCCTTAGACCAAGCAGATCCCAAGCTTCTCCTCAAGGAAGGGATTCATCAGCCCGGATTCATCTTGGATAAGGACACATTCCATCTACCAGACTAGGGACTTCAAAAGGCAAAGACTAGATGTCTTTCCTGCCTTGTCAGTAGCCAGAGTGAGAGTAACTTCAGACATATCCAGCCATACAGAAAATACAAAGTCAAGATACAAAGTCAAGGTGAGTTTGATACTTGCACCTTAGAGCCACAAACCCAGGAAAATTAAGGTTTTGAATTTGCTCTTCTTTTCTACTCACTGCTTCCTCTTTCTCTTAGTCTAGGGAACACGGAATTTTCATGGATGGAAGTGGTGAGGAACTAGTCCTACAACTACAACACAAGCTATCCTTTTTGGCTAAAAACATCGTTCACCCAGTTTTGCCTCCAATCATGACAGTTGTGCTTGGGCATCTGAAAATCTACAGCTGTGATGCTTTCTACCAGGCATGCAGCCTTTAAAAATGTACCTGGCACTGCGCTATACGTTTTAACGCATTATCTGATTTAAACCTCCCAACAACCCTATAAGGCTCAGAAAAGATAGGTAACTTGACCCAAAACAGCCACATTTCTGCAAGGTGCTAAGGCGCATATTTTATTCTATTTTTGCCCCACTCCACAGACCTCACTATTTTGGCTACACTACCGCGGAGATGTGGGTTTCGGCTGAGGTCTGCAGGTACACATGGACAGATGTCTTGCACCTGCTTCTACCCACCTCGGAGTGCCCCAGTGGCAGGCACTGAGCACGGCGAGGAGCATATGGGGCAGGGCGCTCAGCACCAGTTGGGTGAAGCAGTGGCCCGTGGTGTCCCCCTCCCACACCGGCAGCGGCTGCGACACACTCGTCTCGCACAGTTGGGCCAGGAACCGTTCCATGGAGGCTTCACCTGCGAGGAAAGCCGAGGGTGGAGGGAAGAAAGGGTCCTCCCAGAGAGGGAGGAATCCGTGTTTCCAATGGCGAGGTCCAGGATGGGAGACGGCACCCAGTGGGGCGGAGTGGGGACGCTGACCAGGAAGCCGTGCTGGTGTCAGTCGGCCCTGACAGCCGGGTCTCCCCGCCTCCAACCCGGCCCCCGAACCCGGACCTCCCCGCCTAGGGCCAGACCCCGCCCATGGTCGCATTACCGCATAGGGAAGTTTGGCTCCTCGGAGCTGGCCGATTTCTGGACCGGTCACCTAACCTGCCTCGGCCCCCCCCCCCCCACCCCCTTGTGTCTCCGCCCCCCGAGATCCGGAACGTCTAACCTGAAGGAGCTGCTTGCCACCGGATCCCAAGATCCCGAGCACTGGTGAATTCAAAAGAGCCTGCTGCTGGGTTAGGGTGCCAGCCTGGCTCGCCGGGCACCCCTATAGGCGGAATGACCTCTCAGTCACGGTTCGCCCCGCCCATTCGCTGGGCTTCTGAGCGCGTGCGCACTTCTCTGCTGTGCCCGCGGTCTCTTTGAGCCGGCGTGCGGCTGCAGTCACTTCGTAGTGCTTCAGCGGCTTTATGCTGCCTTATTTGCATAGGAACTGATGTCATCTCTAGTGCAAAGTCATTTATACACGCTCAGGTAGAGTACGCGCTCCCATCTGTCTACTGTTTACTAGCAGGCACATGCATTACACTTACTCTCAAAGCTCACCGAACTGGGGGGCGCCTAGGTGGCTCAGTGTGTTAAAGCCTCTGCCTTCCGCTGGGGTCATGATCCAAGACTCCTGGGATCGAGCTCTGCTTGGTGGGGAGCCTGCTTTCCCCTCTCTCTCTCTCTGCCTACTTGTGATCTCTGTCTGTCAAATTAAAAAAAAAAAAGAAGAAGAAGAAGAAGAAGAAGCTTACCGAACTGGGAAGCCAGATGTGCGTGCTACACGGACATAAATAATGCCACTTGGGGACACTTAGGCCATCTTCTTCTTTACTCCAAGGCTGCATGGCTTTGGGGAAGTTACCTGACCTATTTGAACTTCAGGGTTTTTTTTTGTCCGTGCAAAGTGGGCAATACCAATACTAATGAGAGGGTTGAATAAAATGTTTAGGGCAAGTGACTTGCTGAGAGTAGAACCACAATACATAAATAAATTTTAGAAAAGCAGTGGAAGAACACAAACTTTGTAGTTAGACAGACCTGGTTTTACATCCGCAGTTTCTTCCTTTAAGTTTTATTGTCTGTTTGTTGGCCATGGTATTGGTACCTCATGAAAGTATGTACAGCACCCTAAGAAGAACAGCTCAACAAATAACTATGATTACCCCACTTAATCTCAGTAAGAAACCTGGTATCTCTAATGTCAGGAATTAATGTTCCTATTTTTACAAATTAAGAAATGCAGTTTTGAACAGAAGCAAGGTACCCTGAGGCTTCTAGGAGTTACTGAATTGCCCATTGTGACTCCTGCACTAAGAGCCATAGGAAATAATGTCACTGGGACTGAGGAACAGACTCAGGTTGTAATAGGTGCAGGAGCACTTGCCGTCTTTCTCAGCCTGCTAAGGAGCCCCAAAACGCATATTCAGAAGAAAGCCACGTGGACAATGTCAAACATTACAGTTGATCTCCAAGACCACATACATCAAGCTGTGAATCATTGATTAGTCCTATTCCTGGTTGGTGTTCTCTCTAAGGCAGGATTTAAGACACAAAAGGAAGCTGTCCGGGCTTTGACCAACTGTACAAGTGGCGGGACAGTTGAGCAGATTGTATACCTTGTTCATTGTGGCATAATAGAGCCCTTGATGAACCTCTTAATTGCAAAAGATACCAACTTATTCTGGATGCCATTTCAAACATCTTTCAGGCTGCTGAGAAACTAGGTGAAACTGAGAAACTTAGTACAATTATCGAAGAATGTGGAGGTCTGGGCAAAACTGAAGCTCTACAAAATCATGAAAACGGGTCTGTGTACAGAGCTTCATTGAACTTGATTGAGAAGAATTTCTCCGTAGAGGAGGAGGAAGATCAGAATATTGTGCCAGAAACTACCTCTGAGGGCTATACATTCCAAGTTCAGGATCGCACTCCTGGGACCTTTAACTTGTCGATTGTACAGTTGAGGCAGGAAGTTGTTTGCAGTATACTCTGTTTGGTAGAAGTTTGTCTTACTGTTTCTCTACTAGGAACTCTTTTTAAATGTGTTTTGTTATTGTAGCACTTTTTACAGTGAAACTCTACTTCATCAGTTCCAAACTGTACAAACTGTATGAAACTCCTCCTCTCAGTGGGTTTCTTATTTCTATGTGGCGTCTCCTATCTCTCAGTATCCTGTAAATAAAGATTAAATTCAAAAAAAGAAAAAAAAGAAGGAAAGAAATATAGATTTGTGGGGCACCTGGGTGGCTTAGTTGGTTAAGCATCAGATTCTTGATTTCTGCTCAGGCCATGATCTCAGAGCCCTGAAATCAAGCCCTGAGTTAGGCTGTGCACTGAGCATGGAGCATACTTAAAGATTACTCCTCCTGTGCCACCTTCTGCCCCAACCCAGGGTCAACTAGGTGCTCAGGCACACAGGGAGAGCCCGAGTTCCCATTGCCCATCTAAAGAAGGTGGCACAGAATTCGGCCCCTGCATTTGTGTAATACTCTAATGCACTCATTTTCAATAGGAAGTTTGGTAAAAGAGTCACACCACACCACTGGCAGGATAATTTCCGACTGTCACAAACAACCAAATAATTTACATTTTTCCAGAACACAGAGGAGGAAAGTTCATTTGAAAAAAATGATTTCTCGGAGCGCCTGAGTGGCTCAGTGGGTTAGGCCGCTGCCTTCGGCTCGGGTCGTGATCTCAGGGTCCTGGGATCGAGTCCCACATCGGGCTCTCTGCTCAGCGGGGAGCCTGCTTCCTCCTCTCTCTCTCTCTCTGCCTGCCTCTCTGCCTACTTGTGATCTCTCTCTGTCAAATAAATAAATAAAATATTAAAAAAAAATGATTTCTCCAGTCCGTATCATTTAACCCCTTAGTTTCAGCCAGTTTCCCACAGAAATTTTACACCATAGTTTCTGAAAAATGAGGCTAAGGGTATAACTTTGTCTTCTTCCTTTTACTGTGGGGAGCTGTCGGTAAGCAGAGAGACTGATAGATGTGAATACAAGGTAAAGAGAGAGAAGAGAAAATCATTGGTCACTAGGTAATTCATATATCGTATTATGCAAGGATGGCCCAATTCTCCAAAATCTGGATGGCTAAAGGAAGATTCTACAACTTTGAAAACTGACTTCAGACTTATCATATCCAGATCTGATGTGAAGTGTTCACCTTAAAAATTAAACGACAAAGGTTGTGGAGCAGCAAATGAGCTCATTCAGGACTAGCAGAGGAGATGCCGTTCAGGACGCCCAAATGATGGCAAACCATAGGCAAGTACAGAGAACAGAAGAGGAGAGTGTCCTTTTATAGAGGAAAGGAGAAAACTGGAAGGGGTGGTTTTGAACACAAATCCACTGGAGGAAAATGAGCATTTGACGTGGCTGCAAGGCAAGGCAGCTT
Source organism: Mustela nigripes (assembly GCF_022355385.1). Taxonomy (NCBI): domain Eukaryota; kingdom Metazoa; phylum Chordata; class Mammalia; order Carnivora; family Mustelidae; genus Mustela; species Mustela nigripes. Next base: position 60,152,521 of record NC_081561.1, read on the forward strand.
GCTGTTGCTGGGCCGGGAGGAAATCTTCCTTCCTCCTGAGCTCTGCAAGCTCAGATCTTTCCATGAGCGGTGGTGCAAGATAGCCCCCTCTTTGTGGCTTCCCTGTTCCATTTTGAAGGAGGTTTCCTTTATTCGTTTTCACAGAACTGAGCATGGGTGCCCAAGCACTCACAGAGATAGTGGGAGTGGGTGTGGGCAGATTCAGGTGAGGACCTAGGAGGGGCTGGGAGGGAAGAGAATGCAGTAGAGGTACTTCTGAGGAATGAAGAATTCTCTCAGATGGTAGCTTCCCAAGGAGATAGGTTCTGTTTTCCAGGTCCCCTCTTGGCTTACTTTCTCCTTTCTGCCTTGCCCTTTGTTCCACAGTTGTTAGCAGGGTGGTTTGCTGGAGTAAGGGGGCAAGGATGGCTACTGTTCATCCCACCCACATCTTCTTCATGCCAGGTCGCCATTTGAGAGGTCACTTAAGGGACGCTAGTCTGAAGGTTAGGAAGGGACTAGGAACTAGGAAGGCGATATGAACTAGGGCTGCCCAAACCATCATTGGTTTCTCTTTCCCAAAGATGACCTTTCATATAAATGAAATCACACAATATGTGGCCTTCTGCATCTGACTTCTTTCACTTCATATAATGTTTTTGAGGTTCACCAATGTTGTAGTATGTATGGGTAGTTCATTCTTCTTTCATTTTTAAAAAAGATTTATTTGTTTATTATTTTAGAGGTGGGGGGAGAGAGAGGAGGGTGGGAGGGGGGGAGGAAGAGAGAGACAGAGTCTCAGGCAGACTCTGCATTGAGCACAGAGCCTGATGTAGGCTTGATCATGACTCTGAGATCACGACCTGAGCCAAACCAAGATTTGGATGCAACTGACTGTGCCACCCAGGTGCCCCCATTCTTCTTTTAAAAAATAGCCTTTACAGGGGCACCTGGAAGGCTCAGTGGGTTAAGCCTCTGTTTTCGGTTCAGGTCATGGTCTCAGGGCCCTGGGATGGAGCCCCGCATCGGGCGCTTTGCTCGGCAGGGAGCCTGCTTTTCCCCCTCTGCCTACCTCTCTGTCAACTTGTGATCTCTCTCTCTCTGTCAAATAAATAAATAAAATATTTTTTAAAAAATCGCCTTTCTGGGGATCCTGGGTGGATCAGATGGTTAAGCCTCTGCCTTTGGCTGGGATCATGATCTCCAGGTCCTGGGATGGAGCCCCATGTCGGGCTCCCAGCTCAGCAGGGAGTCTGGTTCTCCCTCTCCCTCTGCCTCTCTTGTGTTCTCTCTCTCTCTCTCTCTCTCAAATGAAGAAATAAAATCTTTAACCAAAAACCCAGTCTTACTGAGAGATAATTCACATATAACAATTCACTCAAAGTGTACCACTTTGAGTGTACAATTCAGTGGTTTTGACTATATTCATATATATATTCAGTAATCACCACAGTGAACTTTAGAACATGTTCATCACCCCCAAAAAGAAACCCTGCACCCTTTAGCTATCCGTCTTTCATTCATAACCTCCTTGCTACTCCCACGCTGCCCCCACCACCGGCCCTAATCTATCTGTCTCTATAGATTTACCTATTTTAGACTTTCAGGCACCATTTCTGTGAACTTTTGTGACTGACTTGTTTTCACTTAGCATAATGTTTTCAGTGTTCATGCAAGTTGTAACACGTATCAGTACTTCATTCCTTCTTTTTATTGTGATAAAATGCACATATCATAGCATTTACCATTTTATACATTTCAAGTGTATATACAGTTCAGTGGTATTAAGTATATTTACTTGGTTGTCCAGCCATCACTGCTATCTATCTACACCACTTTTTCCATCTTCCCAAACTGAAACCCTATACCCATTACATGCTAGTTCTGCATTCCCCCTCTTTCCATCCCCTGGCAGCCAGTATTCTGTTTTGTCTCTCTAAATTTGAATAGTCAGGTGTTTAAAGTAAGTGGAATTATACAAATTTGTCTTTTTGTGACTGGCCTATTCTACTTAGATTTTTTTAATAATTTTCATTTTCTGGATTGTTCACTGGAAGTATATAAAAATATAATTTAAAAAAAATATTGATCTTGGGCACCTGACTGGCTTAGTTGGAAGAACATGTGACTCATAGTCTGAGGGTCATGAGTTCAAGCCTCACTTTGTGTGTAGAGATTACTTAAATAAATATATAATCTTTTATTTTTTTTTAAAAAGATTTTATTTATTTATTTGATAGACAGAGATCACAAATGGGCAGAGAGGCAGGCGGGGGGCGGGGGGAAGCAGGCTCCCCGCTGAGCAGAGAGCTTGATGCGGGACTCGATCCCAGGACCTTGAGATCATGACCTGAGCTGAAGGCAGAGGCTTAACCCACTGAGCCACCCAGGCACCCAATAAATACATAATCTTTCAAAAAATATTGATCTTGGCATGCCTGGGTGGTTCAGTTGGTTAAAGTGACTGCCTTCAACTTAGATCATGATTCCAGGGTCCTGGGATTGAGCCCCACATCAGGCTCCCTGTTCAGCAGGGAGCCTGTTTCTCCCTCTCCCTCTTCCTGCCACTCTGCCTACTTGTTCTCTCTATATATCTCTCTGTAAAATAAATAAATAAAATCTTCAAAAATATATTGATCTTATATCCTACAATCTTGCTGAACTAGTTTATTAGTTGTAATAATTTCTATTGGATTCCTTGGATTTCTTATTTACACAATCATGTCACCTGTAAATAGAGATAGTCTTCTACCTGTCCAATTTGGATGCCTTTTATTTTTTTTTCTTGCCCAGTTGCCCTGGCTAGCCTGTCTAGTACAACGTTGAATAGAAGTGGTGAGAGCAGAGATCCTGGTCTTGCATCTGATCTTATGGGAAAGCACTGAAGTCTTTCATCATTAAGTATGATATTAGCTGTGTGGGTTTGATTTTTTTTTCTTTTTTTTTGGTCAGAGAGAGTGAGCACAGGCAGACAGAGAGGCAGGCAGAGGCAGAGGGAGAAGCAGGCTTCCTGCTGAGCAAGGAGCCCCATGTGGGACTCGATCCAGGATGCTGGGATCATGACCTGAGCCGAAGGCAGCTGCTTAACCAACTGAGCCACCCAGGCGTCCCGATTTTTTTTTTTTTTAAATGCAGAGCTTGAACTCACAACCACGAGATCAAGATCTAAGCCAAGATTGAGACTCAAGACACTTCAGCAACTGAGCCACCCAGGTACCTCAGCTATGTGTTTTTAATAGAAGACCTTTATCAGACCTTTATCTGTTCCTAATTTGCTGAATTTTTTTTTTTTAATCATGAAAGAGGGTTGGGTTTTGTCAAGTTCTTCTTCTTTGTCTATGGAGATGATCGTGTAATTTTTTTCTATTCTAGTAACAGAATGTATTACATGAATTGATTTTCAGATGTTGAACCAACCTGGCATTGTAGTTCTTTCCTTTTTATTCCCGAAAGGTATTCCATGAATATACACAACTTTGAATATACCACATTTTGTACATTCATTTATCCATTGAAAGAAATTTGGGTTGTTTCCAGTTTGGGTTATTGTGATTAACAATGTTATAATGAATATATAAAAGTCTTTGTGTGGACATAGGTTTTCGTTTCTCTTGGGCATATACTTAGTTGTGAAGTTCCTAGATCTTACGGTAAATTTGTTTATCCTTTTAAGGAACTGGCAGACTGGGACACCTGGATGGCTCAGATGGTTTAGCATCTGCCTTTGGCTCTCGTCATGATCCCAGGGTCCTGGGATCGAGCCCCGAGTTGGGCTTCCTGCTCAGCGAGGAGCCTGCTTCTCCCTCTCCTTCTGCTGTTCCCCCTGCTTATGCTCTCTCACTCTCTCTGAAAAATAAATAAATAAAATCTTAACAACAAGAAAAAAAGAAACTGACAGGCTATTTTCCAAAGTTGCTGTGTGCTTTATATTTCCAGTGTCTGAGATTTCCTGTTTTTTTTTTTTTGTTTTTTTTTTTACCTCTGGGCCACAACTTTTAATTATTTCTCTTTTTAATTTTAGGCATTTCACTGGTACAAAATGGTATGTCATTGTGGTTTCTTTTTTCTTCATTGTGGCTTTAATTTTCATTTCCCTGAGGGATAATGATATTGAACATTTTTTTAACTGCTTACTTCCTTTTTTAAAAAAATGTTTTGTTTATTTATTTGAGAGAGAGAGAGAGAAAGAGAGCATGAGAGGGAGAAGCAGACCACCGGCTGAGCAGGGAGCCTGACTCAGGGCTTGATCCCAGGATGAGATCATGACCTGAACCAAAGGCAGATGCCTAACCAACTGAGCTACCCAGGCACCCCTCAACTGCTTATTTTCATGTGCTTTTTATACACATCTTTGGTCAGATGTGCTTTGAATTCTTTTGCCCATTTTTAATTGTGTTGTTTTGACAAAATGTATGTTTTAAAGATTTTTTAAAATTTTTATTTATTTATTTGACAGAGAGGAGAGAGATCACAAGTAGGCAGAGAGGCAGGCAGAGAGAGAGGGGAAAGCAGGCTCCCTGCTGGGCAGAGAACCTGATGCGGGGCTCCATCACAAGACCCTGGGATCATGACCTGAGCTAAAGGCAGAGTCTTAACCCACTGAGCCACCTAGGTGCCCCCCAGATTTATGTTTTAATAGCCTTATATGGTGACAGATGGTAGCCTGCTTCTCCCTTTCCCACTCCTCCTCCTTGTGTTCCCTCTCTCGCTATGACTCTCTCTGTCAAAAAAATAAATAAAATCTTAAAAAAAGAAAGAAAGAAAGAGGAGCCCTTCCCCTTATCTCTGCGACACCAGTAGGTACCATGTCACTGTTCTCCTGTTGCAATCACTCTTTCCCCCTCCTAACAGTCGCCCTTCCCCAGCTGCAATAGTCTTTTCAAATCAGGTCTCTGCTCACCTTCTGGATTTGAATTCTATGTGATACTCTCTAGAGGTAGAGTTTCTAATGTTTTAGAAGTATATTTCTCTTCAGTTGTAATTGCTTATATTTATGATTTGTTTTTCCTGGATCTTAAGTACTCCTCCCTGAGTCAAAAGCCACCTGGGCAGAGGAGTAAGCCCTCTGAGGGTATTAACAGCTTCCCACATATGGCGGGTTCAACCAGAGATGACCAGACCCAAGGGCTTCCCTATGCAAATACCTCCAGATAACCAATTCTATTCTAGAATCTTACTACCTTCAGAATCTTCTTGCTGGTTTCTGGGGCCATTTAGCTCACTTTCAGCTAATGCCTGAGGTGGCGGTGCATAACCAAGGAAAAAGAAAAAGAAAAAGAAACTCAAACTAAACTATCCCATTAGATCCCAGCAAGTGAAAAGCCTGTCCAACCCCAAAGAGCTTCTTTGGCAGATCACCCCTGGACTAACCCGAATGAGAGGTTTGCAAGTGGTGACAAACCATCAGCTTTGCACTCTTGATAACATTTATGCCATCATCCAAGGTTCAATAATATCATTTTCAAAAACAGAAGTAAAGAAACGTAGACTGGCAAATGATCTCTTCTGACTTGTGAATTTAGGAACAGGCTAAGTTGCACGCCAGTTAAAAACTTACAAATCGCATTTCATTGGGCACAGTTAGGGAATTGCTCCCTGAAACCTAATGTCCAGGAGACCTAGCATCCGTCGTCAGAGGGTGCTGGCCTCGTGTTCACCGTCACGGCTCCCAGCATCACGAGTGTGCTCAGAAATGTTGGACGACCGGCTCTGGGGGTGGTGGGGGGAGGCCTGGAAGGGCAGCACCTGCTGTGAACCCGGCCGCCACGGCGGACGTCCCGCTCCCAGGGGAGCTCTGCTTGGCCCTGCGGAGAGACGGTCAGCTGTACACCCTGAAGGTGCGCCAGACGTGCATAACCTTGGAGCGCGGAACAGTAAAATGTGGGGAAACCATCAGGAAGTGATGCGTCCCGAGCATATGCAGCTTTGGGGTTTACTATCACTTACTTCACTGTGAATTTATACCATTTAGTTTTTAGTAATGGCTGGGTGAAATAAATGGGTTTTGCAAAATTCCTGGAAACGTACAGTGTCTGGCACAGGCTGGAAGCCCTGCGCACCAGTGAGTCCGGGATTCGGTCGTCCCCGTGGCCACAGCCAGCAGGACCACATGACATTATTTAAAGCAGAAGTTGTTTGGCTCATAGAGGCTGAAGGGATTTGGGCCACAGAAAGGCATGTACTAGCTGTGGTGGGCGGAGTGATGACTCCCCAAAGATCTATCCACCTGGAACCTGTGAATGCGGTCTTATATGCCCAAAGGATCTTTGTGGATGGAACGATGTCAAGGCTCTCCAGGTGAGGATACCATGGATTATTGGGTGGGCTGCAAATCCAAAGACACACAGAGGCCAACACAGACACTCAGGGAAGGCAACCACATGAGGATGGAGGCAGAGATGCAGGCATCCAAGGATTGCCAGCAGCCCCCTGGAGGGAGGGGGGAGGTGTGGAACCATTTTCCTTCTGAGCCTCCAGGAAGAACCATCACCACTGACATCTTTATTCTGGATGTGTGGTCCCCAGAAGTGTGAGAAAATAAACTTCTGTTGCTCGAGGGCAACAGGGTTGTGGTAATTTATTGTGACAGCTGTAGAATGAATACGCTACCCATGACAGCGAGTCCTGGTCAAACTGGGCTCAGTGAAAGAGGCTTTCCAGATTTTACAAGCCGTGAATTAATAACATGGAAAATCATGCAACACTGTAACCATGAACAATCATAATGGAAGAGACAGGTAAAATTTCAAGAGAAACACAGGTTACCACAGGTGTTCCAGAAAGTCACCTCTTATCACAACAATCCTTCTTGGTCAGGCAAGGTCAGACTCTCTGGTAACACAGGCACAGCCTGGAAAGTACTAATGGCCAGAACTAATTTGCCAGGTGGGGAAAACACATGCTCTTAAATTTCTCAGCTATGGCCTTCTTTTCATCTCAATATTGTCTTTTCCTTTTTGAGAGAATATTCAAACTGGGGGTGGGGGAAGTTAAGGAAAAAAAAAACCTGTCGTATATGAACATTCGAGAGATTGAGGAAAGCGTAACAATTATGAAAATTTCCCATTGATTATGCTTATTAGTCTGACTACATAATTTGTGGGTCCCAGTGCAGAATTTCAAAACAACTCCAGCAAAGCATTAAAGCAAGCAGGGGCCCTTCTAAGCGTAAGATCTTGGGCAGTTGCAGAGGTCACAGGACCCCGAATCCAGCCCTATTATTGGAATGTCAAGCCTAGTCACTACAGATTAGAAATGGTTATTCTTGAACTGAATACATGGCTGTAAAAACATTTTCAGAGTTCTCATTTACATCTAGAAATGACTTGCCATGCATTTGCTGCAAATAAATACCAATATGCATTGACTTTTTTTTACCTAAATGTTTATAGAAGCTTTATTCACAATTGCCACAAATAGAAACAAACCCAAGGATCTTTTATTGGATGAATATAACACAGAATCCACACAGTGGCACGCCACCCAAAAGCAACAATGATCACTACATCTCAAACAAATGTCCTGTCTGGAACGTTGAGAGGAGACAGACCCCAGTGACCTGGGGGTGTTTCGGTAGCACCCATCTCAAAGGTCCCAGGAGTCAGATGAAGGACTCCTGAAAAGCAGTCTGAAAGTCGGAGAAGGTCATGTCCTCAACTATCTGCAGTGTTTTACTGATTTTTCCAGAGACATCTGTGTCTTCAGAAAAGCACACACTCCTGGGAGCTGATCATCCTCAGGAGTGCGGGCGGCCCACCAGTGGCTGGGATGTTCCCGCTGCTATTTAGGATTCATGATTCGCCAGAGGAGAGGCAGCCCAGAGCGTCAGGAGGGAGCCCCACCGCATCAACACCAGACAACTGACCCCAGAACTATGAGAGGTTAAATTTCGGCTGTTTTTAACCACTGGGTCTGTGATGCCTTGTTTCCCAGGAAGCCCGCTCACCTTCTAGTCTTTTAGGCAAGCGGATCTCAGTGCAAGCAAATAAGAGGGACAGTGTCCAGGAGCGGCTTCAAAGTCACTCCTTTAAATGTAATCGGTGATAATTTATTGCGACACATGTCACAGTCAATCACAATGCACCAAGCAACCCACGGCCTGTGCTAGGAGTTGTCAATCTTACATAACACTGTGACTTTATGCGGAAATGGGGCGCCACGAAGGCCAGATGGCTCACAGAGGGCGACACTGCGGGTTGACTGCACTGCTCATCACACCTGACCCACCACGTTCTAGCCAAGCTCCTGGAGCACAGGTAGAAAAAGACAACCCCAGGAAGGTGGAGACACCCCCTCGTTAGTCGTTATCGGTCCCCAAATATCACCCTTTGGCTCCGCTTTCAGTCATTTCCTGCCGGATGGGGGAAATGCTGAAACTTCCTTAAGCAATTCTGCTCGTAGCTTTGACTCTGTGGCTGATAAAGTGATTCATTTTGGCTGCTGGACTCAGTGTGCGGGGTCAGGACGTGACCCAATATCCTGTGTTGGACTTGGAAGAGCATTGGTGCTGTAATGCTGCTGCTGTTAAAAGACTCCGATTTTTTTTCAGACCCTCCTTGGATGGAAAGACCAATGGTAAATTTGTCAGGAAGCCTACAATGTAATTTTGAAGTGAGTGATTTCTGCACCTCAAATAAGAACCTAATAACAGGCCTCAAAGAGAAAGACCCAAGAGAAAATATCAAACATCTGAACATGAGGAACTTACAAGTGCAGTTAACTAATATCTTTAGCCTGAAACGATGTCCTCCCTGTTCAGATGCCCTTCCAACCAGAAGACTTGGCTAATCCAGATTTCTCACGGCAATAGTCCCATTTGCTGTCTGCCTTTCTAAGTGCTAATTGAGTTTCCATTCATGTTTCAGAAAATAACATATCTCCTACTTTTGAAACATGACCAACGAAGTTATAAGAAAGTAACTACTGTGCCAGTAAAAAGTTCCCATCTACTCTCTCTAGAAATAAATGGAAGAATCATATAAGTAAGCTAGATGTTAAATGGCCCCTCCAAGGGGGTCCAAATACTCACCAGCTAGTCTAGTCCTGGAGTTTGGGTCTAGACCCCTGAGTTACAGTGGAATAATGCTTCTAGGCATGAGATGAGGAATGAGTCAGGGACAAGGCTGAGAGATGCCATGAATCCAGCACAGGTGAAAGATGCCTCTACTAGCCAGAGGGGTTCCAGGGCTTATAGGAGAGATCAAGTGAGTGCCAGGAACCAGGCAGAAAAAAAGCCAATAATAAAGCTGGAAGAAAGTGAGAGGTCCTGGACAATTAAATAAAATTGCAAGGTCCTAAAATGTCAGCCAGTCAAAGGGGATTAAAGATAGGATGAGACATTTTTCTAAACAAGAAGGGTGATTTGGTCTGTCAAAAAGTTGGTCTTCTCAAAATCACTTTATCTTTAGCCAGTCACATCACCGTGACTTCTTCTAGTCCCTAAACATGCCTGCTCTGTCCTCGAACCTGAAACAGTCTACGGTACTCTTGTTACCCAGTGGGATTGCTGTGATCGACCAGATCCAATAGCAGACACTAGATCCAATCCACTGTCGAGCTAACACACCATCAAAAAACTTGCTCACGAATTTAAATTAAGAGCCATCCCAACCATAGACAGTGCGTGGAACATAATTGAACCAATGAGTCATGTGACCCTGAGCTCATTGTTTCAGTGCAGACAGATGTGTGAACAGAGGACACCAACCTGCAGGAAAAGAGAATGTCCCAACATAAAGAAAGAGACAGACACTTGAAAGTCTGTGCTACAAGAAATAGTGAGAGGGGGAGATGGGGAGGGTACCTGTCTTGGTAACAGATGGCAGAGCCCTCTTCAGTCACAATTTGTATGAAATATCTACATGTACTTTGTTTCAATGAGGTTTCTGCATTCTTTCACAAGTATCTCTTGTACCCAAAAGGACTTTGTCTAGAGCAGCACAATTAGTTATTCCCCAAATGTATTCCTCCTGTTGTGGTCCCTGTATGGGCAGGACTGTCTTCTAGAGAGAAAGAAAACCTTGGGAATCAAAACTGTACTCTCAAAATGTGTGTGCATACACACATCTCATGTGAAACAATAAAAACCCGATAGATTCATTGGTATTAAATGCGACGGACTTAGGTGCTGCCTTTGGGGAGGCTACTGTGAGCTGTACCCACAGGGAGTAATCGCTTGTCAGGAACTTGAATTCCACTGACGTATATATGTCCCTTTCTTCTTCTTTTTAAATGCATATCTTTTTAAGTTAACATATAATGTATTATTTGCCCCAGGGGTACAGGTCTGTGAATCGTCAGGCTTATACACTTCACAGCACTCACCATAGCACATACCCTCCTCAATGTCCATAACTCAACCACCCTCTCCATACAACCCTCAGTTTCTTTTGTGAGATTAAGAGTCTCTTATGGTTTGTCTCCCTCCTGATCCCATCTCGTTTCATTTTTTCCTTCCCTACCCCCCTAAATTCCCCACTTTGCCTCTCAAATTCCTCATATCAGGGAGATCATATGATAATTGTATTTCTCTGACTGACTTATTTCGCTCAGCATAATACTCTCTAGTTCCATCCACATTGTTGCAAATGGCAAGATCTCATTTCTTTTGTTGGCTATATAGTATTCCACTGTATATATATATCTCATCTTCTTTATCCATTCATCTGTTGATGGACATCTAGGTTCTTTTCATAGTTTGACTATTTTGGACTACGTATGTCCCTCTCTATTTCTCTTCCTTACCCCTCAACATAAGGAAGAATATTCTATTACCTAAGGGAAAAGCAGGGATACATGTTTCTATAAGATGAATTCTAGATGAGAAGAGTTGAACAGGCAAAGTTAAAATAGAAAGACAATTACATCATTTTTATAAAATACAAAGAGAGGAAAGTGGATAATCTGTCCCCGAACCTTCCGGTGGAAGGCAAAAATCAAAAGGGAAAAATATGCTGTGAAAAGACTATTTTTTGACGCTTTTTGACTGGAACATGTGGGATTATCAAAAAGGTTGGAGGGGGGATGAAAAATAACTGGAAGACCTAGATTATCAGACAGGCATCACAAGTTTCAACATGAAGTCCCAAAGACAACCACTCTAATAAAAACCATATTTAAATGACATACTCAAAACCATACTCAAAATACAATCATACCAACAAAACAAACGATTGACTTTTTTTCATTCAGAGGAGGAAAATTCTCTAGAAGACAATGATGATAAACAGAAAGCTAGTGAGAGCGTTCTTCACTGAGCAGTCTGGCAGGCTCATTGCTGATCCAGCAAGAACAGTGCTATGGACCTGGGTGGCTATGAGGCAGTTCTTTCCAGAGAATCTTGAGCACTGTCGTGATAATCCAAACCAGCTACAAAGGAAACAGTGAAGACAAAGCGTTGAAGATTTTCAATGTATTCTCACCTTAAAGGGCATTTCTAGTGCTTCAGAAGAGATGCCTTTGTGGTTGATTTTACATGCTGGCCTTCATAGTTTCTTTTGTGGCTAGAGAAGGACTTCCAATGATTCTAATTAAGACTCTAATAGCAGCATGTTCCTAAAGAATTAGGTCATGTAGTCAGATCGTTCTTCAAAAGAGGCTGTTTATATCAACTCTGGTTACCAGAATTCTAATTGCAATGGGTCAAAAGTGTCCATTCATTATGAGTACCTGTACATAAGCATATCTGGAAGGCATATTTAACTCTGAAACAGAAGATAACAGATTTGCTTGGAAGGATGGGTCCAAATGGTGAAATGGAAATATATATATATATATATATATATATATATATATATATAGTTAAATACTATATATAGTATTTAACGGGTAAGGCCATGTAATGTGATAATAAAAGTTGAAGGCAGAACAGTGTGGTTGAGTCATGGCTCCACTGCCTACCAGCTGGTTTATCTTGCACAAAGTACCAGCCTCTCCAGTTTCCTCATCTACAAAATAAGCATAGGAGGACCTGTCTCACAGAGTTTTTTGGAAAATTAGGTGAACTAAATCCCATAAATCCCTTAACACAGAGCCTGAGTCACAGTAAGTACTGAATAGATCCATGCGGTAGTGATGATCATGGTGATGATGATGGTGATGACGGTGATGATGATGATGGTGATGATGGTGATGATGATGATGATGATGATGATGATGATGATGTCAGTTTCAAGGGTCTCCTCATTATGGACCCAGTAATGATCTATGTGACTTGTGTTTCTGCTCACATCCAATCTGAGCATTGGTTGTCCCCATGTTCTCTTTATTCTAGTCATTGCCATCTATGTTCCCCAAGTCTTTTCTGGTGATGTTGAGTGCAGGTAGGCCATTTCCTCTTTCAGATTCCCCATGGTTCTTTGTGTAGTATTCTTAGTCTTTGAAATCACAAATGCATCAAGCTTTCTTTAGAGTCCTATAAATCAGCTTTCTTCCCCTATTTGTCCCTGTAAATGTTACTGCCTATTTTACTTGCTGCTGTAGGAAAATCTGAAGCTGCAGTTCCTTAAATTCAAGACCAGTCTCTCTCTGTTATTTGGCAGGTCTGTAGTTTAGTGGGCAGTCACATCCCAAAGGGAGTCAAACTAAAAACAAATACCGTACTTGTGCAAAAAAAAAAAAAAAAAAAAAAAGATAATTTCTATACAACACCATTAAATAGTTCTCTTGACTATTAAATTATGTCATGACAATTATTGCTCATCCTACACTAGCCACGTATTAAACTAAAAAATTCTTGTTAAATGAAATTAAATGAGATCATAAAGATAGCATGAAACAGAGATGCTCCAGGGAGCCTTTGCCTAATCTGTTTTGATGACTGGAAAACCTGTGTGGGTAAGATTCAGTTATTCCTTATCATTATTCTAGGCAGAAAATAAAATAGAATATTTTCAGGGAAGAAAGAATTGACAAATATTTGTCAATATTTGTGATTTGTCATCTCATCCCAGGACTCACAGCATTAGATTAAAATCCCATATGATTAAGATTGCAAAGTGGTCTCTTTTTTGAGTTTGTCCTTTCTTATACTACTTAAATGCCACTAAACAGAAGCAGCTAATACTTTCAAAACTTCACCAGGAGATCTTCTTGCCCAAATCCAAAATTTGTTTAAGTGCGTTGTCCATCTTCCTAGATACAAGTGACTGTTTCACCAAATAGACCACCATTTCTTCAGTCTCTTACAATATTTTCCTCAACATTTTCCAACCTCCCAAAACCAAACAGCCTTAAAAATAATGCTAGCTATTTTGGGTGTTTATTGAAACAACATCCGATTTTTGGGTACCAATTTCTTTTGATTTTATTTATTTATTTTTTTTAAAGATTTTATTTATTTATTTGTCAGAGAGAGAGTGAGTGAGAGCGAGCACAGGTAGACAGAGTGGAAGGAAGAGTCAGAGGGAGAAGCAGGCTCCCTGTGGAGCAAGGAGCCCGATGTGGGACTTGATCCCAGGATCATGACCTGAGCCGAAGGCAGCTGCTTAACCAACTGAGCCACCCAGGCGTCCCCAATTTCTTTTGATTTTAAAACAAACCACCTAAATGCTTAGTGACTTGAAATATATGATAAAACAACTACCCAAAGATGTAATGGAAAGATTATAGTTTAAAACTTTCCAAAATTGATGAGAGGTAAAATCTATAGAACTTTTAAGCTCCATGACTCTCAAGCAGGATAAACACAAACAACATGTATGTTCAAACACAATATTCAGTCTGCTGAAAAAACAAAGATTATTTAAAATTTAAAAGTAGATTTTCTGCTTTTAAGAGGTAAGGGGGAAAAGGGACACATTATATACATCATAAATCTGTATAAATAGAAGCCAACATGTGACATAGGACAACACAACATCTTTAAAGTGATAAATGAAAAACAAAACTGGGTCGCCTGGGTGGCTCAGTCCTTAAGCATCTGCCTTCGGCTCAGGTCACTATCCCAAAGTCCTAGGATCAAGCCCACCATCGGGCTCCTTGTTCAACAGGGAGCCTGCTTCTTCCTTTCTCTCTGCCTCTCCCCCTGCTTGTGTTCCCTCTCCCACTTTCTCTATCTATCAAATAAGTAAATAAAATCTTTAAAACAAAACAAAACAAATGATTCAGCTTAAAATTCTCTGCCAGAAGACAATATCCTTTAAAAATGAAACTCAAATAAAGGCATTTCCAGAATGGCAACAACAGAGGAAATAAGTTTTCACCAGACCTATGCTATAAAGAAATGTTGAAAGTTCTTCAAGCTGAAGAGAAATGATAATAGATACAATATTCGATCTTCAGAGAAGTAGAAGGACCACAGCAAAGAGTGTGTGTCTATCTTAATTTTTTAAGGACAAATTGCTTTTCAAAATATCAACCAAGCATTATGGGAATCGTCACATAGATTATAGTAAAATATAAGACAAATAGAAGACATTAACAAGATAATGTGAAATTTTATTTCTAGCTCACTTCACAACTAATTTCAGATCAATTCCCAGACCATAATGTGGTAGGACTTATGCAGCACTGAAGGGAGAGAGATCTCTTCACTACTTATCATCAGCTTTCTTAGCTCTCAGTCCAACTCTATTAGCAAGTTTCCACATCTGCTGGCCGGGTCGTTGAGGCTCACATAGTGCAGAGAACTGTTAACAATTACCTGGGTAATTCATAATGAGCAGGGCATTTGAATAGCATTCGAGACACTCCATTATCATTTTCATTACAATTTAGGCAAATTATTTATTAGAAACAAGATAAAGCAGTACACATTTATCAGGTGTTATGCAAGTAATATAAATAATATCTCCACCTTTTCTGTCAAATGTGGTATCACAGGCCATTAATCACTGAAAGCACCTTTCGTTAAGCAAAGGACCCTGCCTTTGGAGGCCTCCAGCCAAGCAAAACTCCTTTTATCTAATCATTCATGAGAAAATAGAGTTTGCCCACGTTATCTAACTTATTTATGACTGATTAGTCACTGAAAATTAAAAACAGAGGAGAAATTTATTATTTTCTTCATGAATAAAGTAAATCATTTCCATATTTTTTAAAGAGGACAGTCTTTCAGACTCCTGGTTCATCTTCTCTATGACTACTGACCTTCTGATGATATTCAGCTTTTAGCTAAAGTTCAGCCTCATAGTGATCAAAGCCAGTTTCTCTGCCCTCCTGTTCTGAGGATGAGCTTCATGTCCTGCTTTCTCCAAAGAGGATGGTGAGCCCGGGACATGCTTCTTGCAACTTTGAAGAGGAGACACATGAAGACATCATGTCAGAAATATATAGTTGCCACCAACTCCCTCTGTGAGCTGAAGTTACAAATATTTGACTAAATTTGACTAAATTCTAAAGTATTTATGACATTTTTTTCCCTTGAGAAAGAATTGTAATCCTCAAAAATATCTGTTGTAAAGGGAAAAAAAAAATGAGTTTAGGAAATGCTTGTTTCTGGTGTCACAGAACTTTGGAAGCTGTGATATGAGTCTCAGGGCTCATCTTTCCAACCGTGGAGGCTGTCTGGGTGCTGGATGCAAGATTTCAAGTTTGGGGTTCTCTGAGAGCTTGTGTCGCTGCCTTGGTTGAAGGCCTCTTTGGTAGATCTTGATTCTTTTTATTGTGGCTTAAACCTGCCCATTATTTAGGAACTGGGATAAGGTCACTGTAAATGTTGAAGGCCAAACAAATCGGTTTCGAGAGCACCGGCTGCTGAGATTGGTGAACCAAATGGGCAGCCAGAGAGAAGCACATGTCAGTGGCATGCGGTTCATCCTACAGCCTGGTCTATGTTTGTGTTCTTGGAGCATAAGAAAGACCATCACAGAGAAAGCACCTAGCGATTTATAATAAAAACAGAGTAGACAGCTAGCTTAGATAGGACGCTTTCCCCCAAATGAGATATTTTGCTCTTTGTAGTTAAGTGTGTGTGTTTATTGATGTGAAATTCATGGAACATAAAAGTAACCATTTTAAAGTGAACAACAGAGGCGGTCTTTCTGGGTGTTTTAAAGCCCAGACCGGCTGCCATTCTCATGTTAAAAGTGAATGCTATAATCAATGGGAATTTTTTGGTGCTTTACATCTTTGCTATGTGTACACCAAATGAAAGGTTGGACTGATTTTTTTTTTTTTTTTTGGTCACTGCACTGACTAAGGCACAATTAACTCAGATCTAGTCAACTAACTAGACTCTAAACTAGAGTCAACTAACTAGTCAACTAAGTAAGTTGTTTAGTCAACTAACTTAAAACTAGTTATTCAAAATGTGCTTACCTAACACTAAATTAACAGATCAACCAGTGGATTGTGTTCTTGTGCATTTGACTGGGAGGCAACATTTTTACTTTTTAATCTCTCATTAGAAACACAACCTCAGCTGTGATTCTGTGAGACCTTGACACCTGGACGAAGAGCAGCCCTGTGCTCAGATGGAGACTCAACTTCATCGCTGTCACTGCTCAGGAATTAGAACCTGTCTTTGACACCCCCAGGTCCAGCTTCTCCAATCCTTCCCAGGGAAGAATTAAGTCATCACACTCAATTCCTCAGTGCTTAACAGTGAATCTGAGCAGTGCATCAATTAAGTGGAAAACATACAAAGATTACTTTGGGGAACCTTGAAATCTGCTCATGGGAATGCTTCCCTTTCCTTGTTACACTCTAGGGATTAATGAATTTCCGCACCTCCCAAAGTCAGATCTTCCTGAGAGGATCCCCAAATCCTAAATCTTTCTTCACTCTGATCAACCTAGTGTTTTCTGTTTGGTGCTTTATCAGTTATATAATAAACAACTCAGAACTACAAAGCTAAAGGCTATTAATGAATAACACCCCAAACTATTGCTATACTCAGCCTAGGACACAAAGAAGGAACTATTGGGAAGACTCAAACCTCTTAGCAGGCTGAAGGGGAGAAAGAATGTGAGAGCAACTTTCTTTCTGTGTTCCTGAAACCACCACCGTGGGTTGTTACCCTGGTGAGTCTGAACCCAGAGTGTGTTTAGTTCATGCTTAAGATTACAAAGTTACTCCAAGGGTGAAGTTTTCACTCCAGAGTTGACTGTGTAGCTTTTTCCAGTGGAAGATGCATGTGCCTGCTTCCCACGTCTGGGGATGCTGTTGCTAGTGCCAGGTACCTGTGCCCTTTGAAAGTACCCAGGTGAGTTTCAGCCCTGCTGGGGTTGACTCCCTCTCCAAGATTCTAATCATTAGATGCCCACTGAGGACAAGCCTGCCTCTGGAGTTCAACCACATGCAGTGAAACATTTTTCTCCCACAATTGTGAGAGAAAATTGCATCCCATTGTTTGTTCTGTTCCCCCGTTCCAGGACACCAAGATTCTTAGGCAAAAGTTTTTAGCACCAAACATAGTGCCCATGTTTAAAATCAGATCCCTTTTTTCCCCTAATGCTCACCATTATTAAATGGTAGGTGAGTGAGAGGTCGTGGTCCTCTCCATTAGTGAAATGAATTGAAAGTCCTCAAAAAGCATCCCTAGCCAAGCCGTCAATGATGGAAAAACACAATCCTCGTAGGTTGTGAAATAGAAGTCTGTCTTGACAGGAACATCCTGGACAGCCTTGGTGTGTGAGGGGCAACTATTTAATAAAGAAAGCTCAGAGTTTTCGCCATACCAACTTGCTGCCCAAACACCATCATCAACTCCTTAACAAGAACACGTCTGCCACCCGGTGTTGGCAGCCGGCAGGAAATTCCATCAGCGTTCCTGCAGAAGCGACTCCTTTCCCTACGGTCCATTTCCACTTTACTTTCTTTAGCTAAGTTCAGTTCTGGGATTCTTGGAGCAATAAGGAGGAGAGGCACTTCTTTCTGGGTGAAGCCTATAAAAGTACAAATACTTGCACTCAGTACTCATTCACTCACTCGCTCGCTGACGACAACAAAAATCAATCCAAAAAAGCCACGATCCATCTGCCTGACCCTCATTCTTATTAGGCTGGTTCCACAAAATTGGCAACCAGAACTCCACGTGTGCAGAGACAGAACCTTGCTGCTGTCAGCGAAGGGGGCTTTCTCCATGTGTATCTAGAACCTTGAGGAATTTTGGTTGCTCATTTGCTGAAGGTAGTCAGTCCGATTACAGTAACTGATATTTCAACAATAAGAGTGAAGACTGCTGTGTTCTGGTCCTAAACTTTACATTTCATGAAATACAATTCACGTCAAAATGGGAAATGCCTGGACTCACATGTCAGTGGGTTAAACATAAACAGTCCTATCTCCTGGGGTCATGATGATAGAGACACTGAATATCTCCACTTCAGCTGCAAAATAAGACTGACTTTACTTATAAGGAGGTGTTGAGGAATAGCATTATACGCAAGGGTAAAAGGTCTGTTAGAAGTAAAATGCAGAGGGCTCCTGGGTGGCTAAGTGGGTTAAGCCTCTGCTTTCGGCTTGGGTCGTGATCTCAGGGTCCTGGGATCCAGTCCCGCATTGGGTGCTCTGCTTGGTGGGGAGCCTGCTTCCTCCTCTCCCTCTCTCTCTCTGCCTGCTTGTGATCTCTCTCTGTCAAATAAATACATAAAATCTTTACCAAAAAAAAAAAAAAAAAAAAAAAAAGGAAGTAAAATGCAGATATACCTTACCTGATAGAGAATGCCCTCATCCCCAGCTGGAGCCAGGGAGGGGTCACCAGGGGGCATTCAGAGGAGACTATGGGCATGACCAGCCCATCTCCCTCTTCATTCTACTACTATCATGTCCTCTATCCTCTTCCCACTCTATAGACTAGGTTAAAGATAAAATAGCTACGTACTGGCAACAGATAATGGACTAATGGCCATCATGGGAACCTAACCAGCCCCCAGTGTGACTCCTCCTCTCGTTAAATCGGACTCCTCCTCTAGTTCCCACATTTCACTCAAAGGGAACTAACCAGCATCGATCTAGCACGTGTAATGTACCAGTCACTGTGCTTTACCTACGTTACAACTCCCATTTACCAGGGAGATCGTATTAACTATCTGACACTGAAGCCCATTCTTTTCCCCAGACCCTGTACCAGTTAGACTAGAAGGATCTAGAAGTCCTCCCAACTTCCAGGGAATCCTTGTTTCCATTATCCTTGGTACCAAGCCACCAAGACATTAGGAAAAAGTTCTTGAGAACGCCAAGCCAATATGCCTAGAGTATTACTTAATCATGTTTATGTAGTCTGGTACCGATACTCCCATGGTCTAAACCCATATGAACAAGGACCCTTTCACCTCATGACAAGATTTTAACTACCTTCTCTTAAATGATATCCTTCAGTGCATTAATCTTCCTTCCCGATCCATTAGGCTTTAAATGAACTTACATACCTCCCTCATTAAAACACATTCAAGTATTTTTCCTGTGGTCTAGGATAAGATCTTAACTGCTTAATGTGGCATTTGAGGTTTTCCTCAATGTTACCACAATCCAGAAGTCCAGCCGTTTCTGTTTTCTATTCATGTATCTTCCTTTTATCAGGTGTGGGTATCTCCAAGAAAAATGCCCTTGGCTTACATTTCTCTGATTCTTCACCTACCACAGCCCTCAAATCTGGGTAAACTTGTTAATCCTCTCTGCTCCTTCAGATGCTCCTTTATTTTTCCAGTCTCGGCTTTAGTCCCCTTTCTGTGAGAACTTCCCCATTATGTCAGCTCTCGGTGGGAACTCTGACCACAGAACTCCAGCCCTGTCAGCCTCCCTTGGTAGAGTATGTGCATGTGTGTATGTGTGTGTGCATGTACACATGTGTGCGTGTGTGCCCTGAAGCACCACTGGGACAGACACCATGTTTCCAATTTAAATTTATTGAGAAACTGCTTTGTGTTAGACACCATGCTCCATGCTACCTTATTTATATTCTTTTTAAGCCCCATTATAACACCTGACAGGCAGCTGGATGTCAAGTGCATGTTCAAGAGGTATTTGTAGAAGAAGGAAAGAAAATGAACACTTATGATGGGCATTAAAGAGGGCATGTGAGGGGCACCTGAGTGGTTCAGTGGATTAAAGCCTCTGCCTTTCGGCTCAGGTCATGATCTCAGGGTCCTGGAATCGTGCCCTGATCGGGCTCTCTGCTCAGCGGAGAGCCTGCCTCCTCTTCTCTCTGTCTCCACCTGCCTCTCTGCCTACTTGTGATCTCTGTCTGTCAAATTAAAAAAAAAAAAAAATCTCAAAAAAGTTCACCTAGAGTGTGGTCAAGTTTGGATCAAAGCTAGTTGTTCTTGTCACCAAAATGTGTTTTTTCTGCTGTGTTTTGGAGTTGTCTTCATCACAGTTAAACATGTTTTCTGACTAACTTCTATGACAAATAAATATTTGAACAAATTGAGATCCCATGTAAGAATATCTTCCTGGGGAGACAGCTGAGCCTTCCAAATAAATGCCATCTTGTGGGGAGAATCTCTTTTTGTTGCCAGACTGTCCCCTAAATTAGTTGATGTATTTGACTTAAGCTATAAATTCAATGGCACAAGCTTGTTACAAGAATTTGAGTACAAGCACAAATACTGTGCTTGAATTTTAAGAATGAAATAGTATAAAAAATTTGTTCCTAAAAATTAAAACTTCTAGATCTAACTGCCAGATTATGGAAAATACAGGGGTCTAGGGACAAGCTGAGCAATGCCACAAATAATTGATCAGTCAAATGCAGCAATGTGGAGCATTTTATGGGGACAAATGACCCAGTTTGGATAATCAAGCAATGGCACAGCAATGAGAGTGGCCAAGCCAGGACTGAGTATGGGCCGTCTGCGGCCAGCTCAGGAATCTGGCTCTCCCACACCCAACTGCACTGACCTGTAGCATCATATCGTACATCTCTCCTTGACAGCTTTTTCTCCAGCACATGGAAACAAAAAAGAAACATCTCAATGTGATATCACTGAAACTTAAGTGAGAAGGTGAACAACTTCACTTTTCTCAAAAAAAAAAAAAAGAAAGAAAGAAAGAAAAAAAGAAAAATCATTTTAGAATGTCTTTTTTTTTTAATTTTATTTATTTATTTGACAGAGAGAAATCACAAGTAGATGGAGAGGCAGGCAGAAAGAGAGAGAGAGGGAAGCAGGCTCCCTGCTGAGCAGAGAGCGCGGGACTCGATCCGAGGACCCTGAGATCATGACCTGAGCCGAAGGCAGTGGCTTAACCCACTGAGCTACCCAGGCACCCCTCATTTTAGAATGTCTTAAGTCTCTCCATGCAATATAATAGTGCCTGATGGCTGGCTCCTGAAAGCATGACCCAGGACCATAAGGAGACTCAAAACCACTGAACCATGCCCAGGCCACCGCCGCTGATGTCAGCAAGCCTGGTGGGCGGCCTGTTCCAGCAACAGTGTCATCTTGTCTCACAGTCCTGGCCCTTCCCCTGGTTACACAACGTGACTCTTGTGCAGTAACCGAGCTTCCTTTCTACCCCGGTTGGATATTGGTACTGATGCCACCAAATGTTCATGTAAACATTTCCAAACATTTACACTTTGTCAAGCAGTTTGAAACAAAATGTTAAAGACAACCTAAACTGATAACTATTTTCTATTGTTTTAATTCCTAGTAATGGTTTTTTTTCTCATGTCCTCCTGGAGACAAAATGTATTTCTAGCATGTGAGAAAGCTGAAGGAAGACAGAGCTCCCAGGCTTTAAGTTAGTGATGCAAGACCTGACTAATCACCAGAACTTCCTAATTAGACTTCCAAAAACACAGGCTCCAGGCTCTGCATTGAAGCATTGGAATATGATGTTGGTGAAGCCCAAGAATTTGTAATTGGTGATTCTGATGGTCAGTTTGCCCTACAAACCCAGCTCCCCCTGCATGCAAGTCCCATGGTCTAGACGGGTGTAGGTAAAAGGAGGTTCCTCTACAGACAACAAAATAGCTCCCACATGTTAATTCCTGCTGAGTTCCTAAATCTATGTCCCCCTCGCTCCCCCAGAGCTCCCAGTGCAGACCACCTGACATCAAACATTCATGTCACCATCAATGAACATGTGGGTACACTACAATCCCCAAGTTGGACATAGAGTTGAAGATGAAACAGGCAAGAATTTTGTGAAGGGTGCCCTCTGGACTGCCCTTACCAAACCTTGCCTATGGGATTATGAAGTCTGGGCAGGGGGTTGGAGCCAGAGAGGATGCATGGTTAGAAATGTAAAACTAAGGAGATTGCAGGGGATGGAACAAAAAGGACTCTCTCCCAATTATCTTTCCTCAGTAGAGCCAGATTTACCAGCATTTGGGTGTAGCGGGCTGATCCTTCCAGCAATTCTTTTCTTCTTTCTACTACACTCACACACACACACACACACACACACACACACACACACACACGTATGCACACATGTACACCAGGCACACACACGTATGCACACATACACACATGCACACACATGTGCACCCCTCATTTTTAAGGGTATGGGTATTGCTGGGTCACCTGACCCAGTAAAAACGTGACTTGGGCATGCCATTTTGTGAATGTGTTTCAGTGTGAATTTTATATGTAATTATGCTCAACAGACCAAGTAGTTGGTTTTCCAAAAGGACTGCTATAAAAAAAATAATCTAAAAGGATTTAATACCAGCTTTCTGGATACAAATCCCGTTATACTGCAGGTAGAAGTGGAAAGTTTTTGTTTGTTTGTCTTTGTCACTTTAAAAAAAGTTTGAAAGAGGTTTTTTAAGTTTGAAAATAAATATTCTTTGTGGAAACAGATGGAGTTCTTGTAGAGAAGTGAATACACCTTTCAAAACCCATCAAAGCAAATTGTGTTGGGGATGTTTTGATGAAGAGAACTACAGAATGCACTGGCAAAGTAGCAAAGAGAAAAAGAAAAGTTGGAGTGAATTACTACATCAGGGAGCAACTCCGATGCCCCAAGATAGAACCAATAGCCTCATGTTACAAATTACCTTCCATCAGAGTTTAACTAACATCTCTACATGTATCAAGTTTGACTTCACCAGCTTGAAATTGATTGTAATTCACAGAGTGGTTGATTTTAAAATTTTCTTGTCTATGGGAAGAAAGGGTTTATGAATAAATCCATGGTGTTGATAGCATATAAGGGAGAGTGATTCCTAACTTGCGTGAAGATAAATAAAGGGAGGTCTCTCTACAAACCACTCGTGGCAGCCTATATCGCCAGCAGCAAGAAGGAAGAGAAGAATTGTTTTGACAAGGAGGGACATTTTTCACTTAGGAATTTTATCTCCTGCCTTAAAGAAAAGGAAGAAAGATGCCTCCCTGCTTAGCACCATCACGCAGATCACTGCTCACAGGTACTAGGAAACCAATACAACCTTGAACTCCTGTTCTCCAGTTTTGTTCAAAACAACCCTCCCCAATTGCCTCCTAAAACCTAGTAAGAGCTGACCTTCCTTTTGCCTCTTTGGACTTGCCTATGGTTCACCACAGCTTGCTTGTCCCAAACTGCAATTCCTCTGCTATTCCCAAATAAATTCATTTTTACTTAAATAAAATTGCCCTTTGCTTGGTTTAAAGTTACCTCTTGGAAAACAAAAAGTGGGATGCCTGGGTGGCTCAGTTGGTTAAGTGACTGTCTTCGGCTCAGGTCATGATCCTAAAGTCCCGGCATTGAGACCCGCATTGGGTTCCCTGCTCATTGGGGAGTCTGCTTCTCCCTCTCGCCCTCCCTTCTCTCATCCTCTGTCCCTCAAATAAATACATAAAATCTTTAAAAAAGAGAGAAAAAACAAAAACAAAACATGGTCACTTTATAGAATTCTTTTCCAAAAATGATATTCACTTAAGAAGCAAACACGATTGCCTCCTCACACACAAACATCCATATGCTGTTCTTTTTTTTAAAAGACTTTTTATTTCTTTATTTAACAGAGAAAGATTACAAATAGACAGAGAGGCAGGCAGAGAGAGGGGGAAGCAGGCTGAGCAGAGAGCCCGATGTGGGGCTCCATCCCAGAACCCTGAGATCATGACCTGAACCGAAGGCAGAGGCTTAACCCACTGAACCACCCAGGTGCCCCATATGCTATTCTTCAGTGGAACGAGGACAGCCCTGATGTGTTATGAAGAGGTCCGCCTACCACACTGAACATGCTTGGAGTCATTCTCATTTGCCTCCATGAGCCTCCTCCTGACCAACAGGGCTAATTTGAGGAAAAAATGAGATCAAACAGAGTAAAACCAACCAACCAATATGCATATGTCCTGGACTGGTGGGAACTCTGTCCTGGTTGGGTTGGTACATTGTCCCAGTGGAAATTGAAGCCCAGTTCTAGCAGACCTCATGGTTTCCTGTGTGCCCATGTGTTCACAAGGCAACCACAATGCAGGTCCACTGAGGTCGGTGGCTTCGGAAACTGATCTGTTCATTAAAGTAAGCCTTCTAGGAGGCTTTGAGGGCAGGTAGCCCTTGAAAAAATGCAAATGAATTCATTTACAAATTTTTCTCTTCCAAACGTTTTCAATGTACATAGACATATCCACCCAGTTCATCTCAGTGTGACATGGAGCTATAGTGTTGAGTTCGGAAGAATGCTCTACAAAATGCTTCTCCATAATGAGATAACTTAAAACAGTGTTCTTCTGCATTTTCCTTTAACTCAGACTGACTATATATTGTCCAACTTGCAGCTAGTATTTAGAAATAAATGACCTCAATACATCACATATACATATATAATATTTATTAGGGGTCACCGAGGATTTGATTCTGCCAGTTTCAGAGCAAAGGTGTTGATATTCTTAAGTGATCTGGCAAGATGACATCCCAAGCAAGATAGATTTAATCAGATATTTGGAAATCATCCAATTTCATAGAAGAGCAAGGGAAAGAAAACACATTAAACTGTATTTTCACCTATAGGAATATTGATTTGTTCATACAATAAATGAAGATCGCTGATTTACTTTACCAGAAGAAATATCTCATTTGGATGCATAGGATCTATTTTGCACTATAATTTCACATATTTGAAAGTTAAATTCTTCCACCTAGTTCCAAATTTATTATTGTTGCAATAAAAAATTTATTCCTCCATGTGATTTTCCCACCGTAGCACAGAAAATGTATTGCCAGATGCCTTTATAAGACAGCAAGAAATACAATTACCTCTCTGATATTCTTTTAATAAAAAGATGGACTGGAACGCATAAGGAACTTTCAGTCCCATCTGGAGGAAGGAAAATTTAACTAACTTGCTATTTTCTTATGAGAGTGTCAGGAAAGGAATCCGTCTAAGTAACTTTTGCTGTTTGTTAAATCTCTTTTCCTAGAGAAAAAGTGAATAGCTGAATGGTGGTGACAAGAAAAACCTAATTGTGTTCTTATCCTTTTTCTACATGGCTCATGTGAAGAAGGATAAGAAGGGAAGTGTCCAAGTTCTGTTCCATAGTCAAAAACAAAGTCACCCCTACTCCAGCAGTGTGATGTGCTACTACAGTCAATCCTTGGACTTGAGATGTGGAAGGGCATAAGTTAGCTTATCCTCCGCTGCAAGATGATGTTCAATTAGACGACTGATATGACATCGCATCAGCGCTAAAGGTGTTGCGCTCCTTACAGCGTATGGTAGGGATTTCCATTCAAGATGGCGACATAGGAAAATCCTGAACTCACCTCCTCCCACGGACACACCAATCTACAGCTGTATATGGAACAATTTCCTGTGGGGAAAAACCCTAAAAGCAAGTGCGCAGAGGAGGGAAAACATCTCATGGAAGGCGTAGGAAAGACTGAGACACAATCTCCCCATAAACCATATCCCCAGCACCTAGACCAATGATCAGGAGGGAACTGACAACCCTGAACTTCTCCCAGAGGAGCAAAGCGCTCATGCCTCACATTGAGCACCCCTACTTTTAAGACCTGCACCTGCGAGATGACCTCCCACCCCCCAAAAAACCATATATCTATGAAAGCTCACACCCACAGGGACAGAGGGCTGTGAAGACCTGAGAGGCGTCTCTTACATGGGCCCTTGCAGACACTGCCCATTGAAGGGTGCCCAGACCTGCTGTGGGAGAGGATGGTTTGCTCGTTTTAAAGAATTGCTGGGGCACCTGGGTGGCTCAGTCGGTTAACTGACCAACTCTTGATTTCAGCTCAGGTCATGATCTCAGGGTCCTGGGATAGAGCCCTGCCCTGCACTGGGCTCCCTGCTCAGCAAGGAGTCTGTTTCTCCCTCTGCCCCTCCCCCTCCTCAAGCTCTCTCTCTCTTGCAAATAAATAAATAAAAACTTTTTTAAAAATTGTGGTACTTTTTCCAAGCCAAAAAAGGAGGTTGGATTTAAAAGTTTAATTTGTAATTCTACAGGAAAAAGATGGGGCAGGCGTGGGGGGAGGAAATCTAACAAACCACAACTCAAATATTTTCCGGAATATGGCAAAAACTGCTAATTACTTAGGTGAGTTATTAGTGAATCAAATAACAAAAGCATACACATACAACATATTTGCAAATTTAATTTCACAATTTTAAATATTTTCAATAACAAATATTTTTAAAAAGATGAATCTAATTTTCCCAGGAAAAATATCATTGCCCCACCCCATGAAATAAAGGTATAATTTCTCTCTGGAATATGATATTGAACTATTTTTAGTAAGTAAATAGAAGCAAGGATTTAGATATGCCCCAAATGCTCTCTGATGCACTAATTTACAGATAGTACTTCTGATAACACAAAACTGAATTGTGTCCTTCACCGTTTACTAGAATTCTGAGAAACACCTTTTAGCAACATATATTTATACTACAAATTAACTAAATACAGATTTATAAATACAAGAATTTTAAAAAAGAAAACCCTCAAAAGTTATTTAAAAGAATAACAGCACAAAGCATCAATCATCTACCTTTGGAAGCTGCAGTTAGAGGAAAAGGTATTATGTAGTCTAGGGTGAGGGTGGGGGTGGGGGCGGGGTGGACCCTGGGATCAGGGTCAGGTTCAGAGACCCAGTCCCAGTTTGGACTTGGGTTAGGGGTCAGGAGTCAGGGGCTAGGGTCAGAGCCAGGGTCGGGGTTAAGGTTAGAGGTCAGAGTCAGGGTCAGGTTTAAGTATGATTGGCTTTTTGCCTTCTCTTCTGTCTGGTCCTCAAGGATGGAGGGACTTGCCTAGGTCCCTTGTATATCTCAGGTTGAGCCAGAGCGTTGGTTTTCTACCCCTTAGTCTTGGGCTCTAGCAAAGGAGTGAAATGTCTGCCTGATCACTGACTGAAATACAACTGAAATGATTTCACTCATATGTAGAATTTAAGAAAGAAAACACATGGGATGGGGGGAAAGAAAAGAGGAGAGTGGGAAGGAAGCCATGGGAGACTCTGAAGGGTAGAGAACAAACTGAGGGTTGGTGGAGGGATGGGGTGAGGGTGGGCTCGTGGGGGCTGGGGATTAAGGGGGTCACTGGCTGTAATGAGCACTGGGTGTTGTACGTAAGTGATGAATCACTGAACTCTACACCTGAAACCAACAAAACAAAACAAAACAAAAAACAAATACAATTCAACTTCAGTCCAGGGGTGTGGAGTGCATCCAGAGCTCAGCCCCCTGACCTTTGAAGGGTGCTGCTGGCTCCCTGCTGCTGGTGGGAGTGGGTCCACCCCAGAACACTTAGCAGGATGGAGGTGTGGAGAGGGTTCAGGTCATACTGTAAGAGTATGAGCCCCTGGGCCTGCCATGTCCAAACCCACTCTGAACTTGCCTCTTGCAAGCATTAATTTATTTCCACCATTTAAAAAATAGCTTATTTTACTTAAGTAAGTATGTCCAGTCCCTTGCCATCCAAAGAGTCCTGGCCAAAGGCATCAGAATGAGAAAGGCGTGGATGGGGAGACCAAGACGGGGTTGGGGGGGTGGTCAGTTCTCAGAGGAGATATGGAATGGCTCTGTCCCTGGAGAGGAAAACCCAGAACAGTGGGAGGAGAACCAGCAAGAAGTAGAGGTCCTGGGGTGCCTCGGTGGCTCAGTGGGTTAAAGCCTCTGCCTTCAGCTCAGGTCATGATCCCAGAGTCCGGGGATTGAGTCCCGCATCAGGCTCTCTGCTCAGCAGGAAACCTGCTTCCTCCTCTCTCTCTCTCTGCCTGCCTCTCTGCCTACTTGTGATCTCTGTCTGTCAAAAAAGTAAAAAAAAAAAAAAAAAAAGAAAGAAAAAAAGGAGCGGTCCCTGCAGAGCTCACTGACCTGTTTGTTTTTCCCTTATTTTAGGGTCCATTTTGTTAATGTGCATTTTTACTATGAAATCAC
Source organism: Mustela nigripes (assembly GCF_022355385.1). Classification (NCBI taxonomy): domain Eukaryota; kingdom Metazoa; phylum Chordata; class Mammalia; order Carnivora; family Mustelidae; genus Mustela; species Mustela nigripes. The sequence continues at coordinate 60,180,704 of NC_081561.1, forward strand.
CCACTTCCTCAAGGCTTCCAGGCTGATGCAATAGGTTTTTCTTTAACCTTTCATTTCTGTTCTTTTTCTATTTTTCACCAGAATTATCACAATTAACAAAGAAATATTGATACGTTATTATTTACTCAAGCCCATACTTCATTCAAGTTCCTCCTGTTCTATCTTGTCTGCCTCCAGGATCCCATCCAGAACACCATGTGACATGGGGTCATCAAGTCTCTTTAGGCTCTCCTTGCCTGGGACAGTCCCTCAGACTCGTCTTGTTTCAATGACCCCGACAGTGTTGAGGAGGACTGGTCAGTCATTTTGTACATAGACCTGCATTGGGATTTATTTATTTTTCTCATGGTTAGACTGGGGTTGTTTGTTTCGAGGAAGGGGATCACAGAGGTAAAGTGCTCTGTCATCACTGCATAACAAGGGAAGACTTGTCACTGTCTCGGTTAACGCTGGTCTTCTGGCCAAGGTCAGGCTTCCCCACTGTGAAGTTACTCTTTCCTGCGTGCGCACGGTGTACGCCTTCTTGAGAAGGGAAACACTGGCGGAGTCCACACTTTAGGAGAGGGGAGTTAGCACCAGTTCCCCGATGAACAACTGTCTCCATCTATTATTTGGAATTCTGATAGGAGAGGTCTATTCAACCCCATTTGTAGAAAACCTATGTAATCTCTTAATAAAAATGCAACTGAGGGATGCCTGGGTGGCTCAGTCAGTTAAGCGTTTGCCTTCCGCTCAGGTGATGATCCCGGGATCCTGGGATGGAGTTCCACATCAACTTCCCTCTCTCCCTCTGCCTGCTGCTCCCTCTGCTGCATACTCTTTCTCTGTTAAATAAGATCTTTTAAAAAATGCAACTAAGGGGCACCTGGGTGGCTCAGTAGGTTTAGCCTCTGCCTTCAGCTCAGGTCATGATCTCAGGGTCCTGGGATCAAGCCCCACATCGGGCTCTCTGCTTAGCAGGGAGCCTGCTTTCTCCTCTCTCTCTGCCTGCCTCTCTGACTACTTGTGATCTCTGTCAAATAAATAAATAAAATCTTAAAAAAAAAAAAAAAGAAAGAAAAAAATGCAACTAAGTAATTTAAAAGATCACACTAGCTTTATTGTGTGATCATTAATTGTGGGTTCATTAATCAGATAGTAATCCATCTAGCAAATAGAAAGGAGTTCTTTTGAACTGCAGAGATGGGAAAGCTTTTAAAGACAGAGAGACAATTGAAAAAAAGGCACTTACTAGCAAAAGATGCATTGTTTTAGGAAAAGTTGCCCTCCTAATGGGGCCAGAAGGTGCTAGAGGGTGAGCTTGTATTTGTATGCTTATTTTGTACTTGTATGTCTTCTTTGTCCAGGCATCTGTTCAGGTATTTATCCCTTATCAATTAGGTTATTTCCTTTTTGTTGAGTTCTGAGAGTTTTTGTATCTTTTGAATACAAATATGTGTGTTTTGTGAATATTTTATCTCAGCGTGTGAATTGTCTCTTAGTTTTCTGAGCAAGCTCTTTCACAGAGAAGGTTTAATTTTAGGAAGTTCACCTTATCAATTCTCTTCTCTTGTGGATTGGGCTTTGGTGTTGTGAATTAAAAGTCCTCACTAAGCCCAAGGTCATGCAGATTTTCCTTTATGTTTTCTTTTAGATATTTTGATAGATTTGCATTTTAAATTTGTCTACAATTTGTAATGAATTTTGGTAGAAGTTGTAAAGTTGGCATCTGCATTTCATTTAATTCCACAAAGCTTCCAATTAATTTTTCCTATTTCTGGAGATGTCAGGGGATATCAGGCTCGATTTCAGATTGAATTTCCAAAATTCAATGGATTCAGCTGGACCAGGGGAGGGGACAAGTGTCCCCACTGAACTGAGCGCACCTCCTCCCGCACTGTTCCCACCGCCCGCAGGGGGCGCCCGAGCCCAGCTCCCCACAGGAGCCGGACCTCTTCAGGACGCCCTGTGGGGGTTCTGGAGGCCGTCGTGGGGCCACGTCCACACTGACAGGAGCCCGGCCTCCTCAAGACTCGCCGGGGAGGAGAAGGTAAGGAGATGCTACCTGAGCAGGTACTGCCAAGGAGGCGCGTGGTCACAGGACCCCGCGGAGGAAGGGCAGGCTGTGTAGTTGTTGGGGTTTCTATGGTTTTGTGTGTGGTGACGTGGGGTCCACCATGGTGCTGTGCGCCGGGCTGTGGGGTCTCCCCTTTCTGGGCTCGGATGCGCGCCCGGAGTTCCGCGTCCGTGTTTGTGCTCTGGTGGATTCGGTTCCTGGGGCTCTTCAGAAGGTCTGCAGTCAGCGAGGGGCTGCACCCCTTTGTGCTCGTGCTCCCCCGGCCTCAGCCCTGCAGGATTCTTCTCGTGTCCACGCCGTGTCAGGGCTGGTCCGGTGTCTGGAAGTTTGGGAGCGACAGCGTGGGCTGTGTAGACAGCTTTGGGGAGAGCAGGTATTTTCCCAGTGTCGGTTCTTCCCTGAGCACAGAGTGTCTTCCCATCTCCGTGTGTCTCGCTCCATGTCTGTCACCAGTGTCTCACAGCTGTCAGAGGACAGGTCTGTCACCTGCTAGGTAGGTCATGGAGAAGGAGGAGGAAGTTGGGAGGGTTGCTTGGAGGGAAAGTCCACTGGAGCAAGGCAGGGGTTCGGGGTGATGAAGGATTCTCACCAGCCGAGCTGGGGGGGACAGTGAATTTCTTGAAGGAGGTGAACCCTCCAGCTTCTTGTGCGGGTCCTGGAACGGATGAGTCTCTCCCGTGGCGGATTGTAATGTGGGGTCTGTAAGGAGCACTGAGTGCCAGGCGCCCCCCTCCAGCCTCCCCTTCCCGCGTCCCTGGTCCACTTTACTGAGGCTTCCTTCATGCTTTTTCACAGTTCTAACCAGGTTGTGGTGGAACGTTGTGGAGAATTGGAATTCCGAATCCTACTGCTTCTACTGCACCCGAGACAGAGGGGCCCCTCATTTAATCTTCCCACGAGTCTCTTGCTAACATGTGGCCTCCTCCAAGGGCGAGTGGCCTCTCCACAGTGGGTGAACTGGATCTGGGAGGGCTTGGCCTCCATCCCAAAGTCTGATGTCCTCGCTGCTTCCGTGACGTGGTGCTAACATGGATGTTTGGAAGAGTCATTTCCTCCGGGGTGATTGCAAATCTGCGGTAACTTGTCACAGCAGCACAAATACGCTTTATCTCCACACTCAGACTCCCCAGCTCTCATTTCTTTATCATGTTTGCCACTTCACATGGGCTACTTTGGTGCATTTTACCCCAAACAGAGACACTGTCCCACGGAACCACCACAGAACCCCAAGTGAGGAAATCATGACGGTTCCCACACTTTAACCAAGACTGGGCCCACTTCAGCTGTCACCATCTGCCTGACAGTCTCAAATGTCTTCTCCATTCGGATCCAGTTTTCTTCTTCTGGAATTGCTCTAGAGACTTTTCCTTTTTTGCACAAGTCTGATGGATTTAAGGAGCACAGACGGCTCCTACCTGGGTGGTGTTTCTATATGGCTAATGTCACTGGGGCTGTTTTCAGTGTCCATCCACGTTGTGACATGCATCAGTCCTTCATTCACTTTTTCACAGTGACTAAACATAAGAACATTGACGCCTTAAAACATTTCAGGTACACAGTTCTCTGGCCTTAGCTGAGTTCCCACGGTTGTACATCATTCTCCAGAACTTTCTCATTCTCCCCAAGGGAGACTGTATGCATGAAACACCAAATCCCCATTGCCCTTTCCTCTCGGCCCCCCGTAGCCACATTCAACTTCGTGTGTCTGGATGCTTCCTATAAGTGGAATCATACAGTATCTGCCCTTCTGTGACTGATTTCACTCAGTGTAATGACTTCCAGGTTCAATCCGTGTTGTAGCCTGTGTCAGAACTCCCTTCATTTTTAAGGCTGAATCGTGTTCCATGGTGTATAAACCATATTTTGTTTATCCATTCATCTGTCAGTGGACACTTGGATTGCTTCCACCTTTCGGCTGTTATGAAAAATGCTCTGAATAAGGGTACTTCTACTTCCACTTCTGGGGGGCATATAGGCTGCAGTGGAATTCTGTGTTTGATATTTGAGGAGCCACCATATTGTTTGCCACAAATGAACCATTTTACTTCATTCCTACATAGGGCAGAACAGGATTGCCATTTACAGATCTACCTCATTTTGTGTATCCTTTTCCCCATGGATGGACATTTGCATAGTTTCTGGGTTTTGTCTATTGTGAACGCTGCTGCTATGAATATTCCTGTACATTTTTCTTTGTTTGAATCAGTGTTTTCAATTTGGGGGATATATATATCTAAGAGTACAGTTGTTGAACCATATGGTAATTCTGCTTTTATCTATTTGAGTAAATGCCCAACTATTTTATATGTGGACAGCTCCATTTTTCAAAGCAAGGTTTAAGGGTTTCAGTTTTTTAACATCCTTTCCAAAATTTGTTACTTTTAGTTTTCTTGACTATAGTGATTTTACTTGTGTAAAAGGACATCTAACTGGTTTAAATCTTCATTTCCATAAAGACTAATGATGTTTAACATCTGTTCATGTGCTATTCATCTTTTGTATGATTTCTCTGGAGAAGGGTCTATCCGAGTCCTTTGTCCACTTGTGCAAAATATCCTTCCATTCTGGGGGCTGGCTTTTCACTTTCTGCATAGTAACTTCTGATGTATAAATTTTTACATTTTTTTACATTTCTTTTTTTAAGAGTTAGTGAGACCATGCAAGTGGTCAGGGCAGATGGAGAAGGAAAGAGAATCTTACGCAGGCCCCACACTCTTTGTGGAGCCTGATACGGGGTTCAATCTCATGACACTGAAATCATGATCTGAGCCAAAATTAAGAGTTGGACGCTTGGGGCACCTGGTTGGCTCAGTCACTGAGCATGCTTTTGTCTCAGGTCATGATCCCAGAGTCCTGCAATAGGGCCCTGCATTGGGCTCCCTGATCAGTGGGGAGCCTGCTTCTCCCTCTCCTACACTCCTGCTCTATCACCTCTCTCATTGTCTCTTTTTCTCTGTGTCAAATAAATAAAATCTTAAAAAACAAAAAGAGTTGGACACTTAACCAACTGAACCATCCAGGCATCCAGGGCAGATTTTTAATTTTAAGCCCTTCTTATGCTTTGGTGTCAGATCTAAAAGTATTGCTAAATCCAAGATTGTGAAGATTTATCCCCATTTGTTTCTTCTAGAGTTTATAATCTTACCTGTTGTATTTAAGCCTTTAGCTTATTCTGAGTTAGTGTTTATATGTGGTGTGAGGTAAGGGTTCAGTTTCATTCCTCTGTACATGAATAGACTATTGTCTAACACCCTTTGTAGAAAAGACCATTCTGTCCCCTCAGTGTAATATTGTCCATCCTTGTCAAAATTCAGTGGACCACAGATGAAAGGGTTTATTTCTGGGTTCTCAGCTAAATCCCACTGATCTGTATGCACACCTTAAAAAAATTATTTTGTTTATTTAAAAATTTTTCAAAATTTAAATTCAAGTAATTAATATATAATGTATTATTTGTTTCAGGGTGTATGCATATCTTTATGACAGTATCACAATGTTTTATTTACTGTCGCTTTTATTAAGATTTGAACTTTGAAAGTACAACTTTTAACCTTTGATTTTCTTTCAAGATTTTGATTTTTTTTCAAGATGGTTTTGGCTATTTTGTGGTCTTTTAAAATTCCATATGACTGTTATGATTAGCTTGTGCATTTATTCTCAAAGGCCTTTGTGGAATTTCTTGGGAACACATTGAATTTCCTCATTACATTGTATACTATTGCCATCTTATCAATAGTATGTCTTTTCATCACCATGGGGTGTCCTCAGATTTATTTAGGTTTCCCTTACTTTCTTTCAGCAGTGTTTTGTAATTTTCGGTGTATAAGACTTATACCTTGATTACCTTGATACCTCTATTCCTAAGTATTTTGTCAATGTTGATGTTCCCTAAAATGGAATTGTCATCTTAAAGTCCTTTTTGGATGATTCATTGCTAGCATATACAAATAAGAGAGATTTTTGTGTCTTGATATTTTGTCCTGTAACTTTACAGAATTAGGGAACTGGCTGTTATCATTTCTGTTGATTCTTTAGGAAGCTCTCTATATAAGATGATGCCATCTCTGGTCTCTGAATAGACCTAGTTCTACTGATTCCTTTCACATGTGGATTCCCTATTTCTTGCCTTATTGTTCTGGATAGAACTTTCAGTACAGGGGCACCTGGGTGGCTCAGTGGGTTAAAGCCTCTGCCTTCAGCTTAGGTCATGATCTCAGGGTCCTGGGATCGAGCCCCTCATTGAGCTCTCTGCTCGGCAGGGAGCCTGCTTCTCCTTCTCTCTTCTGCCTGCCTCTCTGCCTACTTGTGATCTCTGTCTGTCAAATAAATAAATAAAATCTTAAAAAAAAAAAAAAAAAGAACTTTCAGTACAATACTGAGCAAGGAGTGAAAGCCAGCATGATGGACTTGTTTGTGATTTCAGAGTAGAGCTGTCAGTCCTCAAAATTAGGCTTGATGTTTGATTAGGGTTAGGGTAGCGTTAGGGTTAGGAGTTAGGGTTAGGGTCCTCTGCTGTACAGAGCCCATTCTTCTCCGCCAACCAGCAGAGTGATCTTTTTTAGAACATACCTTTGATCCTGTCTGTGACCTACTCCCCAGCTGCCTGTCCTCTCCAGCCTCACCTCTCCCACCACAGCCCTCCATTTGTGGGCCTCCCAGGTATGTGGCCATCCCACATGTACCGCGGGCCTGACTCCAAGCCTTTACATGCTCTCTGCCCTCTGCCAGGAACACTCTTCTGCCCCACCTGCTTCATATCTGGCTTGTTCCCCTGTTGGCTGGACCTTGACTTGCTCCCTGGTGACCTGACTCATGTCTGCTGTGTATGTGGCCTTGTCTCCTATTTAAATGTAGTGCCCACTTTCCCTGTGCAAGTGATATATTAACCTGCCAGGTATGGGACAGACACAGGGAAGTAGCCTTAGTGCCCCTGTAAAAAAATCAGTCTCAGGGTGTGGGTGGCTCAGTTGTTAAGCATCTGGCTTTGGCTTCAGGTCATGATCCTGGGGTCCTGGGATGGAACCCCACCATGTCAGGCTCCCAGCTCAGTGGGGAACATGCTTCTCCCTCTCCCACTCCCCCTGCTTGTGTTCCCTCTCTAGCTGTCTCTCTCTGTCAAATAAATAAATAAAGCCCTAAAAAAATCAGTCTCAGAGGGGCTTACCACCCATGTTGACAGCGGGGTACCTTCTGTCCCCACAGGTAGTCCCCTCAAAGAGACAAGACTTCCAGCTTCTTGGGGCCAGGGAAATGTAGACCTGGACCTGGAAACTTACACTCTTGGATTCAGGGCTGGGGCCTAAGCCCCCTCCTCTTTTCCCTTCCCTGCCCCCTGCAGCAAGAGGCCCAGTAGCCTTCAAGGGAGGACCCCAGAGGGGGTGGAGACAGTCTATGAGGGCCAGCGACAGCTCAGTCAAAGCAAAGTGGGGCAGAAAGCCAGCCCTGATAATTCTAGACAGTCTGTAGGCCATAGAAAGGAGGGCTGTGTGCTCCAAAGGTGCTCCAGTCCTGGCAGGTGGGGACAGGACCTGCAGAGGGTCGGCCAGGGGAGGCACCTGCAGGGTTTGCCTGGGAGCTCGGCACATGGGGGTTGTTCCTGGCTCCAGCATGCTGACTCTGGGACTGGTTCCCCACCTTTGAAGCCTCAGGCTCCCCTTTCTATAATGGGATGCTGATGACCCCCATCTCTGGGAGCAGAAGGTAGGGAGGCCCCACAAGCAGACTGTTGGGTCCCCAATGTTGGGTCCCCCAATAATGGGTCTGTGATTAAAGGAGTGAGACTGATACAAAGTGAAGGTCAAGCAAAGCTTTATTTCTCACCAAGCATCAAGAATTAAACCAACCGTCAAATGGACCGGTCGGGGCCGCCCCTTACAGAGAGGGCAACCTCTCTCTGTTTCATAGACTAACTTTTATAGAACAAAGGCCTGGCCTTTGGGCCTGGCCACGAAATGTGGTGGCCAGTGAAATTGTAACACACAGAGAAAGCTGCACAGTCATGCTAGGTGACCAATTGAATTACAATTTACCCTATGGACATTTGAACCAGCCTATCACTTTGGTCAGAATTGGTGCCCAAAAGGTGCCCAAAGGGTAGGGCTCATACTCCTTGGTAGCTAGGAGACAGTATGCACCCCCACTGATTGAATGTCTCCACCTGACCTGACCCACCCTTGTGTTTGGGCTTTGTTACCTGGGACTGGTTTCCAGGACTTGTTTTTAAGTAAGTTTCCCTGGGAGTGGGGACAGGGTCAACTTAAGTTTTACAGCAAAATGGCAGTTCAGCTGGGGTGGGGCCGCTCTGGCTAAATAGGCCCTTATAAGACTTGCTCAGGACAGGCTGTGGGAGTGGCTGTTGCTTAAAGTGACCCAGGGCCGGCCTCCTTGAAGAAGATGCACATGTCCTTGGCCCCCAGCTTCAGGGTCCTGCTGCCAGCCTCTCCCAGTGACCCTCCTCCCACCTTGTCCCTCGTCCCTGTAGATAGGTGGTCTTCCTGAGCTCTTCCTGTAGAGGGGACAGAAGCCCATCATGGTAGGGCACAAGGTCACCTACTAGGTCTTCACCGACCAGCGGGCTGCCAGGCCTGTGTGGCTCCTGGGAGGGCTGGAGGGTGGTGGTCCTTGAGGTCTCCTGTGATCCCCGCAATGGCAGGATATGTCCATGTAGTGCGTGGCCTTGGTCCACCAATTCTGTGAGCAGCACTTCCTCTGTGAGGTGGACGACCTGGTATGTGCAGATGTAAACATGAAGTTCTGTGACCATGTGGGCATGGAGATCCTGTCCTCCCTCTTTGGTACCCTGCACCCCAGTTTCTACCAGGTGGATCATGAAAACTTCAGTTACCAGTGCCAGTCACAGTCCCAGGCCCACATCCCCAGGGACCAGGGTGATGTTTACTACATTGGGGCCTTTTTTAGGGGCTTGGTGGTGGAGGTTCACAGACTGACCTTGGCCTGTCAAGGTGATGGGGGTCAACCTGGCCAGTGGGATCAAGGTTGTGTGGCATGATGAGAGCCACTTGAACAGGTACCTGCTGGACCACAAGCCCATCAAGGTGCTATCCCCAGAGGACCTGTGGGACCTGTGGTAGCTGGGCGAAGCTGAGATTGGATTTGTGCCCAAGAATTACCAGAGCATCTGGGACACATGAGGGGATGTCCCAGGAGGACCTGTGGGATCCGAGGCTGCTGGGCTGCCCTTCCCAGCCCTTCATGAAGAAGCTGAGATTCATGGCCATGCCCAAGAACCACCAGGACATCTGGGACTAAAAGGGGCTGTCCCCGTCTCCATCGGGGATGCTGTCCTGAGCAGAGCTGTCAGAGCGGGTTCCTACTTCTGTCCTTGAGGAAGACTGTGGAGCCCAGCCCTGCCTATATGGGCATGTCAAGGGCCCCCAGCTGCACCTGCACACAGGAGGCCTGCCTGGGGACACAAGATCCTCTGTTCATGGTCACTACATTCTGATAACTACTGGGTCATTTGCAGCTATGAACGGTTCCAGTTTTATATCGGATGTTTTTCTCTGAAAAAACGTCCTTAAAAAGAACAAACGAGGGAAAAGGTTTTCTTCCTGGTTCTAGACAGACACTGCCTGGGGGGCTGGGAGTGGTCCTGCAGGATCCTTGGAGCCAGGATGGCCTCTGTCCGGGTCTTCCCCTCTAGTCCCTGCACCTTGCCACTGTGATGGGGCTTCAGGGTCAGGGCTGAACTGAGCTACCTCTCAGACCTCCAGTCCCCTGACCACCAGAGAACTTGGCTGTGGCCTCTAGCTCAGCCTCCAGGAGCACGGAGCCCTCTGGGTTATGTACGGTTTCGGCCTTGGTTTTATTTTTTATTTTTTAATTTAATTTAATTTTTCAAGTTTAAATTCATTAGCCAACATATAGTACATTGGTAGATTTTAATATAGTGTTCAGTGATTCATTAATTGCCTGTAACACTTAGTGCTCATCACATCATGTGCCCTCCTTAATACCTGTCACCCAGCTACCCCATCCCCCTTCCCTTCTGTAACCCTTAGTTTGGTTCCCAGAGTCCAGAGTATCTCATGGTTTGTCTCCTTCTCTCACTTCCCATTCAGTTTTCCCTCCCTTCCCCTGTGGTCCTCCACTCTATTTGGTATGTTCCACGTATGAGTGAAACCATATGATAATTGTCTTTCTCTGTTTGCCTTATCTCTCTCAGCATGATCCCCTCCAGTTCCACATATGTTGATGCAAATGGTGGGTATTCATCCCTTCTGATGGCTGAATAATATTCCATTGTATGTGGAATATTCATTTATTCCACATTTCATTATTCATTCTTTATTCATTCATCTGTTGAAGGACATCCAGGCTCTTTCCACAATTTGGCTATTGGGGACATTGCTGCTGTAAACATTGGGGTGCAGGTGGCCCTTCTTCTCACTACATCTGTATCATTGGGGTAAATACCCAGGAGTGCAATTGCTGGGTTGTAGGGCAGCTTTATTTTCAACTTCTTTTTTTTTTTTTTTTTTTAAGATTTTATTTATTTGACAGAGATCACAAGTAGGCAGAGAGGCAGGCAGAGAGAGGAGGAAGCAGGCTCCCCGCTGAGCAGAGAGTCCGATGCGGGGCTCAATCCCAGGACCCTGGGATCATGACCTGAGCTGAAGACAGAGGCTTTGACCCACTGAGCCACCCAGGAGCCCCAATTTTCAACTTTATGAGGAACTTCCATACTGTTTTCCACAGTGACTGCACCAGCTTGCATTCCACCAACAGTGTAAAAAGGTTCCCTTTTCTCCACAACCTCACCGACACTTGTTTCCTGACTTGTTAATTTTAGCCATTCTGACTGGTGTAAGGTGGTATCTCATTATGGATTTGATTTGTATTTCCCTCATGTCTGTTGGCCATTTGGAAGTCTTCTTTGGAGAAATGTCTGTTCCTGTCTTTAGCCTATTTCTTGATTGGATTATTTGTTCTGTGGGTGCTGAGTTTGTTAAGTTCTTTCTAGATTTTGGATATTAACCCTTTATATGATATGTCATTTGAAAATATCTTCTCTCATTCTATTTATTGTCTTTTGGTTTTTGTTGCTGTTTCCTTTGCTGTAAAAAGCTTTCTATCTTGATGACGTCCCAACAGTTCATTTTTGCTTTTGTTCCCTTACCTTTGGAGACGTGTCTAGCAAGAAGTTGCTATGGCTGAGGTCAAAGAGGTTGCTCTCTCTGTTCTCCTCATTTGGATTTGGATGAATTCCTGTCTCACCTTGAGGTTTTTCATCCATTTGGAGTTTATTTTTATGTATCGTATAAGGAAATGGTCCAGTTTTATTCTTCTGCATGTGGCTGTCCCATGTTCCCAACACCATTTATTGAAAATACTTTTTTTTTTCCATTGGATATTCTTTCCTGCTTTGTTGAAGATCAATCGACCATAACATTGAGGGTCCATTTCTGGGTTCTATTCTGTTCCATTGATCTATGTGTCTGTTTTTATGCCAGTACCATACTGTCTTGATGATCACTGCTTTGTAATACAGTTTATGGCCACCTGCCTTGGTTTTAAATGGCTATTTCTGTGCTGGTGATTGTGAAATATGGACACTCACTCACTCTGGATGCATGTCCCATTGGGATTTCTCAGTGCCTACTGGAGGGTCAGCACGTGTGCCCTTATCTGCCTGCAGTGTGTCTTAGCAAGTGTTCATCGTGTGTCTACTGTGAACTCAGTCAACAACAAGGCACAGAGCATGAGAGTGAGAACTAAGATACAGGATCCCTGCCCTCCTGGGACTTGTGATGGCCGGTCCTCCTGACTCACCCCATCCTCCTGACTCACTTCTTTCCTATTGTGATGTAATTGACACACAACTGGTACTGTTAAGCATGTTTCAGGGTACAGTTCAGTGGCAATAAGTGCATTCACTGTTCTGGACCTTCCACCTCCATCCATCACCACCACTTCCTCATCATCCCAAACTGAACCTCTACCCATGAGACTGAACCCCCTCATTCCTCAGCGCCAGCACCCAGCAGCTCCCTGCACCTCTATAAATTGGAGTGCTCTCCGTCCCACACAAGTGGGATCCTCCAGTATCAGTCATTTAGGGACTGGCTTATTTCACATAGCACAATGGGCTCAAGTTCTGTTCCCATGAGCTTGGACCTGACACATGTTTCCCCCAAAGGAATGGCTCAGCCCTCTCCTGTCTAAGCCTCCTCAGTCTCCTCTGCTCCCCTCATTTTCCTCCTCAGCCTGAAGATGATCTCAACTGATCTGCAGCTTTGAAGATCAGTTCAGTCCAGATGCCAAGAACATACCCTGGGGGTCTCAGGCCTCACCAACCCCATCTGTCCTGTCCTCATCACGAGCCTGCATCCCCCCCACCCCCACCAGCTGGCCACCTGCTCCTCTCAGAGATGTCCCCATCTCAGGAGAGGGAAACACCAAGCCCAGACCCTTGGATTCCTCTGTGACTTGTTGCTTTCCACCAACTCTCCCAGTAGTGAGGTGGCTACTGAAGAACATTTAATGTCCAAAACATTTAAAGGCATATGTGAGTCTTGCTGCCTAGGGCAATGGATAAGAGTTGTGGCAAATAGAAACCAAGCAGAATCACTGGAAGAAAGGCTGAGTGATGAGGAGCTTTAGGGAAGAAGGGCCTGGAAGCTCTGACCTCTTCCTGAGCCCCTGAGACACTGCGTGCATGGGTTGGGGGCCTGCTCATGGCTGACCTGAGAAGGCCCTAGGCTCTGCCCTCTGGTGATTGTCAGACTTGGCAAGTAGGAAGTGAAGGCCAAGGCAGAGTGCTAAGAGGCCTGGCTGGTGCTGAAGGTGTATCCTGACACCCACACACCCAGAGCCCTCCTCCCATATAAAAAAACTGGATGTCATTTTTTTTTTTTTTTTCAGAAGGAGGGCAGTTTCCAGATGTTTAGGGAAATCTCGCCCAATCGACAGTTGACCACTACATTCACAGAACAGACACTTCTGTGGCCACACATGACAAGGGATACAGATTTGACAAAATCAGTTCAGAAATGTCACTAAGCCAACAGCAGAACAGCAGTGAGAGGAGCAGCAGCAGTGAACCCTGGGGAGGGGAAGGACTGGCATTTGACTTGCTGCATTGCACTATTCGCGGTGTCTCAGATCCAAAGGCAGAGAGAAGTGGTGACACAGGAAAGGAATGTATTTCAGTGCAGCCGACACTGGAAGGCAGAGGACTGGTATGGTCTCAAGGTGTTGAAAACACTCCTGGGCTCTCTGTGAGGAAAATCTAGGACAAAGGTGGTTAGGTGCAGGGGGTCAGTCAAGTTCCAGTCAGTCATTGTCTTGGGGTCCATCACGGGAGGACTTGCTGGTGTCAGGCAGTGGTTATTTCTTGAGCGGTCATTTTGGTGCCTGCCAGGTCTTTGACTTGAGTTAACAGATGAGCCCAAAGGAAGGACATCATCAGTTAGGAAGTACAGACAAGGTCAGAGTGGAAGAGGGTAAAGGCCTCTTTCACTCCAAGAGCAGGGGAGCTCTGAGCCTCTGCTACTTTCAATGAACTGGTCATCTAGTAAGTTACAGCCCAGGGCTTGCTTCAGTAGCCACACACAGCAAAGAACACAGACTTGACAAAGTTAGTTCAGAAAAGTCACTAAGCCAACAGTGAGCAGCAATAATGAAGCCTGGGGTGGGGAAGGTCTGATTTCAGGATTCTTCCATTATAATATTCATCATCACATTCTGGACTTGTCAGTGGGGCCAAGTCCCCCGGCTGAGGTAGCTTCCTACATGTTCCATCTGCCTCTCCCTGGCTCCCCCAGCCTGCACAGCCCTGTGCTCCTTCCTAGCAGAGGGTGGTTTTAACCAAGGTCAGGAAGATGGGGTGGATTTTGCCAACTCCACCTGCCGTCGCCCCCCTGTCCCAGGACTGCAACTGAGGAAAGTTTTCTTCAACTCCTCTTAAGGTCCCTGGCTGGGTCTGGAAATTGACAAAGACAGATGAACAGGACAAAAGCTGGCAATATGTATTGATTTTTTTTTTTTTTTTTTTTTGGTGGGAGCCTCACAAGAACATGGAGACCAGCAGAGGTGATTGGAGCAGACAGATCTTCTTACATTTTAGGCAAAGAAGCAATTAATGTGTGAATAATTGAGAGACACAGGGGTTTGAGCCAGGGCTGGTAAAGGGTAAAAAAGTAACTAGGAACATAAAGGTTAGCTTAACCAGATTTGTTCCTACAGCCTTTGTGGCCCTAAATTCCTTGACTCTGCTGATAAGCATGTCCTCCCTGCTGTCTGGGGAGAAAAAGTGCCACATGGGAGTATATGACCTGTTTCAGGGAAGAAGGGCTGATGGCTGGGGATCAGAGGGAACTTCCTGCTTCTGCTCTATGGAAATTTCTTTTCAGTTTCTATATTTAATTTGCCAAGGTGCCGTATTTGGGGCAGTGTGTCCTGACTCTCACTGGCCTGGTGCTCTACTCTGTCTCCTCCTAGTATCCAGGACATTGAATGCGCTGCTGTGGAGACCTCCCAGCCTTGGGGCAGCCCCTTGTCCAGGGAGGCACCTGCTTCCAGGGGAGTGTTGCCTAGGACTTCCTACATGGGTGCTCTGTGGGTAAGGGTGGCCACCCTTCTTGGGGACTTTGGGTGACAGTGTGCAAATCTTACTTAGAGAAACTGACTTCATGTCCTGCAAATGTCCACCTGGTAGCGGGATCATACAGGAGTTCTATTTTTAGTATTTGGGGGAAACTCCATACTTTTTCCCAGCATGGCTGTACCAATTCCAGATGATTTTTACCTAAACCAAGGTTAATTCCAGGTGATCTTTTACCTATTTGTCCCTATTTTTCAAGAACCTCTCCAGCAGAGAATACCGGGAGAACATTTTCAAGGCCTTGCAAAGTATACTAACCATAGGAACAAACTGGTAACTCATAAACTTAGAATGAAGAACTGGTTGTCCTTCCATTTCTGGCTGGGGTGCCGGTCTATGGCTTGATCCCACCTCAGGCAGCTGGAAGGTTGACCTCCCAGGTCAGCTGCCACTGAGATGGCTACTGTTTCCAGAAATTGTTCAGGGTGTGGCCGGTTCCCCCACCTGTGCAGAGATCAAGTTAGAGACCTCTGACAGGGGAGTCATAGTTCCTCCAGACATGATTCCTCCCCCCTCCCCCAGTGGAGCCATCACACTGAGGGTTTAGGGGGACGGGAGCTGCCACTAGGCAAAACCACCTGAGATTCCCACTGTCCCTACCTGATCTTCAGATGTTCCTCAGTTACTCCTGAGCCTCTGGTGTCTTCCTGGAACCCTGACCTGGCTGTTTTCGGAGAGCTCGTCCAGCAGTACCCTCCCTTTTTGGGAGGGGGATTTGCTGGAATCCACAGTGTGTCCTGCTGCCCCACCTTGATCGCTTTTGAAGGCACATTGTCTGGGCCGTCCGAGGACCCAAGACTGTGGGTCTGTAGCCTGGAATGGTTCTGAGCAGAGCTGGTGGATTAGGATGGCTGCAAGGCACAAAGGCAGGTTTCCAGAAAGATATCTGGGGTCCCTGGCACCTTACAGTTTTTGAATCAAAATCCTGAGATCTTTAAAATGCCAGCATTGTTAAAGCATGGGCCAGAAAATCTCTGTGCACCCAACACCACCTAAACTATTGTCCATTTTTTGCACTTGAGCTGAGTACAAAGGATTGGGAGTAGAAGCTTGAGGGGAGTTCCTGGGCCAGACTTTGTGTTTGGGGGCACAGACCATCCAGACAAGCTTGTGCTGAGAATCCAAAGGGGGCCTGTGTGGACATGTGCAGACACCGCTGTCTGCTGATGCCTCCTCAGTCTGCCTCAGTGCACCTGCTGCTGGGGGAGCGCCTGCCCCCTCCTCTCTACCTGAGGGCTCTCTCCTGCACAGGTCATGCCCCTCCCCTGTCACCTCCAGCCTGCAGCCTGGGAGGGAGGATACCCGAAGTTCCTCTAGCTGCTGGGGGAGCTCCCCCCTCCCCCACAATGGAAAACTCTCTCTTGTATCAGCATTACTTCTTCCCTGCCAGTCACTGCCAGCCTGCAGCCTGGGAGCCAGGATCAGCCCTGGGGACAGATCCAATGTGGGTGTGATGTGGTCTCCCAGCAGCCTGAGCACCAGGCCCAAATGGTGCTCACTCTCCTCCTGGGGCTCCCTGTGCCATGTCCTCCCTCAAGTTCCCTGGGCCAACTCCTCCTCTGCTCAGGCATCACTCTCAGCCCAGGCTCCCCACGCTAGGACTGGGAGTAGGTCGTCTGGACCTCCTGGACTCGTGCTTCCATGCCTGTGACATGGGCGCAGGCTGGCCTCACAGACTCATCAGAGGAGACCCAGTGCAGGAAAATGCAGGCTGCCTCAATGGAAAAGCCAGGTGACATCAGAGGGAACGCACAGGACTTGCACAAAACATGGGGCTCATGGAGCCCAGTGTGGGATGTGGGCACCCAGCCAAGGGGCATGGGGAATCCTGGACAGGGTGGCCCCGGTGGGGGGAGCAGAGACCACAGAAGGATCACAGAAAAGGCAGGATACAAGGAAGATGACAGGACAGAGCTTCCCAAGGAGGGTCATGGAAAAGTCAGAGGGTCACAGAGACCCTTGGGAAAAATCAGAGGCCCTGGAGATGTTGGCTGAAATGCTGCCATTCAGTCAGAAAAGCTGTGTCACAAATCCCCAGTCAACACTTGCTGATTTACTCTTTGTTGCTTCTAGGAATCAGGGTGTATGGGCCATTAGCACTCACATTGCATGAAGTCTAGGATATACTTACTTTTCAGGACTAGATTTTTCTAGAAGTGCTAAGCATGGGTCTCTC
>NC_081561.1:60507231-60604320 GCF_022355385.1 Mustela nigripes
GCGCGGTGAGGCGGGCGGCGGGGCGCGGTGAGGCGGGCGGCGGGGCGCGGTGAGGCGGGCGGCGGGGCGCGGTGAGGCGGGCCGGTCCCGCCCCGGTACCGAGATTACACTCCCCCCTCCCCACCCCCGCCCAGCCGGGAAAGGGAGCCGGGACTCGGACTGCGGGGGTCCCAGTGAGCTTGCTGGCGGGAGCCCGGTTTCCGCATTCAGTTCTCGTGACTTGAGTCATTCCTGGAGAACTTTCTCCCCCTCTTTCCAGGGACCGAGCAGGGAGGAGCAGAATGCGCGTGAACGGGGCTGCGGCAGTTCCCGCTTCACCTTCCCGCACCTGCTCCCCCACCTAAGACAAAGCTTATCCTCCTGCTTCCCCCTTGGCGGTCAAGGTATCCGCCCTCTCTTGGACCTCACGGACCCGACCACCATCTCTCTCACGCCCTCTCATCAGGCTGCTAACTTCCTGGCTGCTGGGTCTTTCTAAAGCGTGGTTTTGATCATTTTTGGTCTGGAATCTCCGCGACTCTTCTAGTTTGGAAAGTTGTGCCTAGAACTCTTGCGCTTCTACTCGGAAAACCTTGGAAGTGCTTCCCCCTCGGCAGACCCAGGAGCGGATCCAGGATTTGTGGGATCTAAGGCAATTTTGGAGAACTGTTTAAAAAGGTGTGATATAGTTTTTGGAATGTTGGTGAGGTTGGAGTCCAGAGCCCGCAGCCAAGAAAGAATTCTTGAAATGTCTCTGGTGCAAAAAGGTGATTTTATTAGAGTGCAGGGACAGGACCGGTGGACAGAAGGAGCTGCTGCCCTGGGGTTGTGAGGAATGGCGGATTATAGACTTGAGAGTTGGAGAAGATAAGGAAAAAGGAAGGTGTCCAAGAGGACTTTGACATGCTGAGGAAGATAACCAAAGTCATTGTCAGCCTAAGGTGGTTTTCCCCTGTAGCAGAGCATTGAGACTGTTGGGAGATTCCTGGAGGAACGTTATACTCCGCCTGCCTCAAGTACTTGCCAGTGGGCTGCAGATTATAAGGACATTTTATTTTTACCAACATTTCCTTTACCTTTGTCTCCCACATGGCTGTGGAGGGGAGGGTGCTGCTCGGGCTCCAGAAAATTGAGTTATGGGTCTCCAGAAGTTAAGTTATTGATTTGAATGCTTTTTTTCTTGTGAATCACTAAGACATTGGTAAACTGAGGGGAGACTCCTGCCCTGCAGGACTGGAGTCCCTATTAGTTCACCATTTGTGTTTCCTTCCCTTAGTTTAGGACAGCCAGGAGTGCCTGAGGAAGGCCACACCTATCCCACCTGGGAGTGGGGCGCGCAGGAGTTGGCCCATGTCAGCTTGTGCTCTGTCCTCTGCCTGCCTTCTGCTCCCTTATTGGGTGAAATCACCGAACAAAATTGCTAGGGCACTGGAAAGGGCCTGTGTGAGTGCCGGGCCCGGAGGCTTAAGATTCTTTGGTTTCAGGGCATGTCCCTTCCACACACCCCCCACCCACTGGTTCTGGAACTTCAGTGTGCTCCAATGTAGTCTGAGGGAACTTGTTCACAATGCTGGCTCACAGCAGTCTGGGGTGAAGGCTTCCAATGTATTTTTAACAAGCTCTCCAGAGACTTTCTTCTGATTCAGGCAGTAACATTTCTCCAAGCCAGGACTGAGAGCACCTCTGACCCCCGTAAGAGCACCTCTTCTCTACCCTCCTTCCCAACCCCTCCTATTGGTCGTGCATTGTATCAAAGTTTGGTGGGGCTCACCATTGCCTGGAGAGCTGGTAGAGCAGCCAGGAGTCCTATCAAGCTCTCAGCCGATGCCGATGCCGGCACCCGCCGAAGCCGGAGTTGGGCTCTGGTTGTTCAGCCTTTGTTTGCCCGGCCAGTCTCCTGCTTCTGCCTGCCATTTCCACCCTGCACCCCAGGAGGCTAGTCGTCCTCCTCTCCATCTCTGATCCCTGACCCACAGTGAGGTATAGTCCTTCCTGTAGTCTCCTCTGTATCCCTCATCCGACCCTAATCACATCCCTCCTGGAAGTTTTCTTGTGGCTATTCCATTTCATCTTTTCCCTGGAGCCTTAGTTTTTGGTGGGTCCTCGGAGGTCACTTAGCATGCCTTGCCCCCCACCCCGCCTGCGCTGGGCAGATATGGGGGCTGGGGGCGGCAAGGGTAGAGGAGAGGTAATGAGTGCTGAGGACCAGGCAGGCAGAGACTTGGCCTTGACCAGCCTTTCCTACTCCACAGGGGAAGAGGTTGCTGGGGGTGACAGGCTCATCCATGAGCGGGACCTGGCCTGGCTGCAGCAGGCAGATGGTGAGCACTTCCCCCTCCTGCCCACAAATTCCTGTTAGGTCCCCTGGACAGGCCTGTGGTCCACACCAGGAAGGGAGTTCCCTCCTCACCACACCGAGACACTGTCATCCATCCCTTAACAAGCCCCAGATACCAAGCCTCAGTCTTGTGTTTTTTCCTAGTGGTGGTAGCCGAAGTGACCCAGCCGTCGCTGGGTGTGGGCTATGAGCTGGGCCGGGCTGTAGCCCTCAACAAGCGGATCCTGTGCCTCTTCCGTCCACAGTCTGGCCGAGGTGAGCGCTCCAAGCCCTGGGTGGGCCCTCCTCCCCCCCAGCTTTCTGCACACCGAACCCTAGGGGGCTCTGAGGACAGTGCCTACCCTGGAAACAGGACAGGGACAGGGAAGGGAGTGGAGACGGGGAGCTTCACCTCCCTCCGCCCTTCCTTCCCAGTGCTTTCAGCCATGATCCGGGGAGCGGCAGACGGCTCGAGGTTCCAGGTGTTGGACTACGAGGAGGGTGAGGTGGAGGCCATGCTGGATCGCTACTTTGAGGGTGACCTTCCCTAGCAGGTGGCTGCCTCCCCTGCCCCAGCTGCTTGACTTAACTCCACTTTGTTAATTCTTCTCTGCCCTCATACCCCTCCTACCTCAACCCCAGTACCAAATTAAAAGTTATGTTTAAAATTCTACCTCTGTCTATAGGAGTGATGGGGCAGGACAGGTCCTCAGGATTATCCTTTTCTTTCCTGCTTCACTTCAAGATGTAGAGAGATCCATTACCATTCTGTAGGCCCCAAGAGAGAGTACTTCCTAATGCCCTCAGACTCCTGCCAAGAACGTTCAAGAGTTTGGAGGAAGGCTGGCCCAGGGTGGGGTGGGGAGGGGTGTTTCATGGCCTCCTCTACCACTGGACAGGGTCTGGGGCAAGTGGGCAGGCCTGCACCTGGCCCTGGGCCCTGGAAACCTTCATTTCCCCTTGTCAGCTTAGGTCAAATGGGTCTGCTTTGGGCCTTCCTGAGAACAGAAACGTCTGGAGGTCCAAAAGTAAAGTGAAGAATGAAGGTTGGGGGTATGTAGAGGGAGCGGGGAGCTGACACTAGCCTTTGGGGATGCAGCTGCACAGCCTGCTTCCAGAGAAGTACGTGGAAAAAAAGTTTATTCAGTAAACAGAAGGTACTGCAGACACTGGGAATCGCCTCCCCCAATGATAGCAGGAAGGGGCGACCTCACCCCTCAGCCCCCAGGACTCTGGGGTGGCTCCAGGTGTTCCCTGTGTCCTGCCCCTCAGTCATAAGCCTCATAATCCTCTTCCTCATCACCGAAGAAGAAAGTGTCTCGGTCCAGGTTTTCAGACTCTTCGTCATAGGAAAAGCTGTCATTGTCCAGCTCCTCATCAAACTCGTCCTGCTGCCACTCAGGGACATCATCCTCATCATCGTCGTCCTCCTCCTCCTCATCCACCTCCAGCCCTGGGGACCCCTGAGGCCTGGGGAGAGGGAGCCACACTCAGCCCCGTGAAGCCACACCTCTCCCAGGCCCCTGTGGCCACTCCGCCCACCCTACTCACTGACTGCCAGGGACGTTGGATCCTTTTGCCTCTCGGGCCTCTAACGATGGGCTCTGCAGACCAACCCGGAAGTCCTGGCGAGGAGCCGGGGAGATGTGGGAAGTCGGAGAGTAGAGGAGGACCTGGACCTCTGCCCAGCATTCCTTCACCCACCGTTCTCTGCCGGCCTCCCAGTTGCAGGTCCCTCGCTCAGGTGCTCCCACCTCCTCTCCCCCGCTCATCCTGAGACTTCATGGCCCCAAGTCTGCGTGTCACAGAACTTGGGCAGTCTCCGAGGACACAGGTCATGCCGGCGAGGCACCCCATCTCCGTGCTTTAGGACCTAACAGTGTCTATTCCTGTCCTGTCTGCCCAAGTTATTTACTCCTCTGTGAGCTCCCCGAGAGCAGGACTCCTCGTTTAGACTAACATCAGTGTATTAGAGCCAGGAAGAACCTCAGTGGATCCCCATTCCAACATCCCATTTGGGAAGTACTAAAAAGTTCCCAGGGGTTCTGATGAGTGAGCATCACAGCAAATATCCTTGCTGTGGGCTATTGGGTAGCACGACGGAGCCCCAGCCGCATCCAGCAGCTAGGCCTAGGAGCTGGGTGCATGCCCAGGTCTCCGAACAGCTGCCTTTCCTTTTGGATCCCCTCCTCCCCAGGGCAGGGGCTGTGCCAGACCCAGGAGGCCCCAGGCCGGCCTCGTACCTGGGCAGAATGCTGCAGGATAGCCAGCTGCCTCTCCTGGATCCTCCGGAGCAGCTCCAGGCCCGTGCTGAGGCAGTCTGAGCGGAGCAGACGCAGGGACGAGCCCAGGTCTCCACACCGCAGCAGCGTCTCCTCTGTAGAGGGGGAAAGCCACAGGGGCTCCCTCCCTCCTTTGCTTCCTTCAACTCCTTCCTTCTACCACCTAAGTCCAATCCGCACCTACCAGGCAGGGCTCCAGACTAGATACTCATTCTTGTGGGGCCTCCATCCCAGTGCAGGGAGCGATGGTAATCTAGTGGGCAGGTGAAGGCCTGCGCCCTTAGGTACCTCATGCCAAGCACCCCATGCCTTCATACCTGAAGTATCGCTGGTAGTGATCAGGCTGGAATGAATGAGGAGGTGGAGGACCGCCCAATGGGGTAGCTGGGCTGGGGGGCTGTTTTGCCACTGTTTGCTGGGCGGGGATGCTGGGGGTGGGGGTGGGAAGTGGGGGTGGGGAAGGAGTCATGGTGGGGTGCCGGCGCACCAAGGAGTATCTGCAGGGCGTTGGTATGCAGCTCCAGGTTCTCAGTCTGCTGCTCCACCACGTCCATGTGCTCCGTGTCCTGGTTGTAGAAGCTGTACACACAGGCATAGGCCAGCACCTGTGGGAGCCCAAGTCAGCCCTTTCCTTGCTGAACCTCAGCCCTGCCTCCCTCCCCACCCCATTCCCTCCATCCCCTGTCCCCACCTTGCGGGCCTGCTCCAATCCCCGGCAGGCGTCACTGAGGAAGGTGAAGGATCTGGGGGGCGGCACCTCATGGATGGCAGACAGGCGGTTCCGCAGGCTCAGGGCGAACTCCTGTGCAGGGGTGAGGTGCATCAGCACCACAGGCAGCCCTCCCCGCCTGCTCAAAACAACTTGGCACCCACAGGATTGGGATCTGGAGCCCCTGACCCACCCTCCACCCCAGCCCTCTGACCTCACCCACGCAACTGTTCTCCCTGCTCACCCGTGCCTGGTGATGGAAAGTACATCTCTCGTTATAGTCCTGAAACCGCTTCTCCTGGCGAGCTGCTCTGCTAACCTGGGAAGGACGGGTTGAGAGGGAGGACTCGGGTGCTTTGATGGGAAGGGTGGGGTGAAGGCACCCTGCGTACAGACCTTCAGGCACTTCGCCCAGACTTTTCCATCTAATCCTAACTCTGGGAAGTAGGTCACATAATTCTCCCCCTCTGCAGGGGAGGATGCCAAGGTGTGGGCATGGAAACCAGCCCAAAGCCACCTACTAAGCAGGGGTGCTGGGCTCTGATGCAAGGCATGGGCTCTGCTTGGCTCTGGCCTGGTGCCTCTGGGAATGCACAGCCCTCCCAGGACAGAACTCCCAGCACGTGTCGGCCCAGGTGGCTTCAGTCTTCACACAGAGCCTCCGTCCCAACAATTCAGCTGCCCAGGACACAGAACCATCTCTGCCCAGGGCCTGCAGCCACATCCCATCCGGGCTGCGCTGGGACCCCCTGGTCCTGGCCTTGGCCCCTTACCATGGCAGAGCAATTGTAGTAGTCTTTGTGATTTGGCTTCCAGGACTTGAGGCAGCGCCAGCAAAATCCATGGTTGCATTTGGCACAGGTCATGCTATGGAGGAAGCTGGCTGGTCAGAGGGCTTCTGCCCCGGGTCAGGGCCATACCGGGAGCCCCCGGATGAGACCTGGATGCCCCACCGAACCTGCCCTGGCCCCTCTGTGCCCTGACAGTCTCTAACCTCACCAAGCCCTAGTGAGCGCACCCAAGCTTCCCAGCCCCATGCGGTGCAGACTTAAAACTAGGGGAAGGAGTGTTAAGGAGCAAGAGTCACTGGAGGGCACCAGGACCAGGCTAAGTAACTGCTGTCCTCTGCTCAGCTCTCTGGTGAACCCCATGGGCCCCCTACCTCCGTACCACCAGGCCTCCCACCTTGTCCCATGCCCTCCGACCCCCCTCAATGCCCGCAGTACCCCCTCTTACTGCAGACACCCTTCGTTCTTCTCAATGGGAGCCTGGCAGCTGGGACAGCGCTTGGAGATGAGCTTGGCCAGGTGCTTGCTCTGGGCCTCCACGCTCATGCCATCATAGTAGCCGCCATCATCGACCCACTGGGACATGTGGCTGCAGCTGGCAGGGTAGTGTGCCTAGAGCAGGAGGGGGCAGGGAGGACATGGCTGAGCCCTGAGCCAGGGCCCAGGGTGGTGCTGTAGGTGTGCAAGGGAGGGGGGTCACATATGGAGGCCTACAGGAGGAGGAACAGAGCTCGAGCTGGTGGCAAAGTGTGATGACAAGGCGTAGCCTGTGATTGTGTGTGTATGTGTGTGTGTGTGTGTGTGTGTGTGTGTGTGTGTGAGAGATGGAGAGGAGTGCTGGCAGGGGAGGGGTGCAGGCCGTGCTCAGGGGCATGGCTGGGCAGGCACCTACCTCAGGGAAACTACAGTTGAAACAGGAGGCCCAGCCACACTTGGAGCAGGTGGTCCCATAACCCAGGCCCTGGCGGCACAGGATGCGGTCACAGCCCTGGGGGTTGGTGCACCAGGTCAGGTTGGAGCAGCTCTCCACGTAGCCACGCAGGAGGGCCTTCTCGTACTGTGGGGACACAGACGCCACCCGGTGAGAGCCCAGCTCTCCAGGACATCATACCACCGCCCCTCCCCATCCTACCCCATGCACGTCAGTCCACTCCCTGGGGCCCATCGCTCTGGCTGTGCAGCACAGCTTCCCACAGAAGAGGGGCTACCTTGGAGATGACGTCCGGTGAGGAGACAATGGCCCGGATGAAGGCTCCAGTGGGCTGCGCGGGGCAGTCAGCAATGGGGCAGGTGCAATTCAACACAAGGTTCTGCTCAATCCGAGTTGTCAGATACTCATTCCAGCAAGACTGGCAGGGGAGGGAGGGGCTGCTCAGGGACAGCAGGGGAGCAGCAGAGGACACTGGTGTCCTGGTAAATCACCTAGCACTCATCCCTGACAATGCAGAAGGCCAGGGACGACCTTGCTCCAGAGCTACCTCACAATGGACCCTAACCTTTCTGGCTTCTGTGGGCTTTCCTGGGATTGGCCCAAATCACAGCTGCCTTTGAGAATGTGTGGATCAAGATAGTGGCCTCATTTTCATTATTGCTGGGATGCACATGGAGGGAATGGGTAAGAGAACCAAGAAACAGGAGATGATTCAAGTGCTAAGGATTTGGAGAAAGCAAGAAGGTTGGAGAGGAAGGAGGCCTAGGGGCCACAGGGTGCCTTTCCCCCACCAGGTGGCTGGCCTTGGACACTATGAACATTGCTGTGGCCTCTCCTCCCAGCTCCATCTGCTCGCCTGGCTCCTCAGTGCTCCCATCTCCCCAGACTCAGCCTCTTCACAAATAGCCTCGCCCACCGCGTCCCCTCAGTCCCAGTAACCCATGTCAGAAGCCTCAAGTCTCTCGGATCTTTTTCTAGCTCCCACGTCACTGTACCGCCCTAAACCAGGCCCTTATCGCCCCACCCCTAAACTGCAGCAGAAGCTTGTCCCCATAAATGCTCTTCCTACTCCGACCCTCCTCCATGTAATCCCTGCTTGGTTCAGGCGTGATCAGTAGCCTGCACCTCCTAAAATACCCCATTAATGACTCCCTTCCTTCACACTGCCGAGTGTGCAGAGTTTTCCAAGATGGTGCATCTAGACCTCGAGGAGACCCCCTGGTACCAAAGCTCCAGGGTAAATGGAAAGTGCCTTACCGGACTATTTCTACTCAAAGCAAAGTACTAAACAGAATAAAACAAAACCCTTTTTATAGTGAAAGAAACCCAGATAAACTAGGCAGTTGAACGCAGAATTCCTGCATTTTTGAGATAAAACAGGAAAATACTCCAAGTTCAGACCACACACTTGCAGGCACACAGGGTCCCTTAGGGCATAGAGGCCTAAGACTGGCCTCTCAGTTTGGAGCCCATCCCACTTCCCTAAAGAGCCTCTGCTGTAGGCTTGCTCTAGTTTCTGCTGTCCTCCCTGTCCAGCCCACCTGGAATGCAGTCTCCAGCCCATATGCCCCTCCTGCCTCGGCCAACCCTGCCTGTCACTCAAGACTCACACGCAAAAGCCTCCTCAGACAGCCCCAAGCCCTAGGATTTCCCTTCTCTTGAGTTCTCTTGCATTTCAAGGTGCTGCTCAGCTATAACTTATTCAACGGCTCCTCCTTGACTGGGACTTCTCCAATGAGCCTGTTTTCCCCAGGCTCCCGGTCTCTACAACTCTGGGGGGGGGGGGGGAGGGTCTGTGTGCCCCGGCACCACCCTGGGCCAGCTTCTGTTTCCCTGTGGGATGCTAGCCAGGCCACTCCACTTAATTCCAAATTCCCCTGTCCAGGCCCAGACAGGTGTCCAACAAAAAGCTCAAATTTCACATGGCCAGAACAGACTGAATTTCCCTTCAAAAACCTGCCCTCCGGGCGCCTGGGTGGCTCAAAGGGTTAAGCCTCTGCCTTCGGCTCAGGTCATGATCTCAGGGTCCGGGGATCGAGTCCCGCATCGGGCTCTCTGCTCAGCAGGGAGCCTGCTTCCTCCTCTCTCTCTCTCTGCCTGCCTCCCTAACTGCTTTTGATCTCTATCTGTCAAATAAATAAAAAAATAAAATCCTTAAAAAAAAAAAAAAAAAAACCTGCCCTCCACACCAAGCCCCACCCCAGCTTCTTGCTCAACTCAGTAGAGAACACATCTAGGCCACCCAGATGCTCCAGTCAGAACCCAAGAAGCACTGTTGATTCCCTTGTCCTAAGTCCCATGTTGGCTCAGCCGAGTCCTGTCAGTTCTGCCTCCTGATGTACCCTAACCCGTCCACTTCTCTCTTCACTGCTGACCCTGGGCTGAACTCCCACCACCTCCTGGCTCTTGGTACAACAGTCTCCCGATGGGTGCCCTGCTTCCATGTCTGATCTGTCCAAGCCTTTCTTCCACACGCAGTGATATTTTCAAAAATATAAATCACATCCTTCCTATCACTATCCTGCTTAACCCATCGTGGCCTCTGTAAAGTCAAGCCCACTGTCTGCCGATCCCAACACAACTGGGTCCCCGTCTCCCTCCGAAATCTCTCCTTTAGCTGTCCCACCACATCACTGTGCTTTAGTCACCAGGCTCAGCTTCTTTGCATTGGCTGTCCCCTCTGTCTGCCATATTCTTCCCTTAGATAGTCCCCTCCTCAGAATGGCCTTCCCTGACATCTCCAAACTGAAGTCCCTGACTGGCCCCTCCCCCACTCCTCACCTCAGTCACTTCCTGTGACCCAGTTGTATTTCCTTTCTGCACTTGTCATGAAAGTGTGAGGGAGGGCCCTGGAGCAAGACCACCCAAGTCCGAATCCTGACCTTGGGCAGGTAACCTCTCTTCCAGGCGCCTCCATCTGTCTCCAGCAAAAATACCTACCTTGCACGACTACCATGGAAATTAAGCAAGATAATGCATGTATCACACTGGAATGGCCCAGAACATGTCCCCGTAAGTATTAGCTGCTTGTATTACTAGCTCTTGGGTCATTTCTTGCTTGGATTTCCCCACTCCCTCACACAGCACCCAGTGCTGTGCATACAGTGAGTTCATGAAAAAATATTAGTTGAACAATAAAGTGAAAGCAGAAAGGAAATAAGAACCTGGAGAAAGGGAGCATAGGCAAAGGCGTGAGAGGAATAATGAAGCCGAGAAAAAGGGAGGACGAAAAAGTACCCGTATACACGCCTGCCAACTCATGTCCCAGATCACCCACCCCTGCGGGGATGCTGGTGGCAGAGGCAGCTAGATTCATGGCAACAAGCATCCTCATCCTGTTAACTTGAGGTATTTGGGCTTAGCATCAGTTCTAAGAGCTGTGAGGCAGGGAGCATATGACACTCAGCACCCCGGCTCCCTTCACCTCGACCCCTCTTCCCCAGCACCGAGCACCACTCACTCCCCATCACAGCCTTCTCTGCTCTGCTTCACAGTGGCAACACCTGGCTTCCAGTAATTCCCTCTACTTCCATGCTGTTCTCTGGTTTACACCATTTCCTTTCATTTTTATGTTCAATGAGAATATACGGTAAGTGCTGATGTTCTGTGATAAACAAACTTGGTGATCAGGAAACCATAAACCTACGGTCATCACCAATTTACTAACACGTCTCATTTATGAAGCACCTTGATGTACAGTTTACATGTGTGCATCATCTATCTACCTATTGTTCTCAAACTCGGCTGAACACTGGAATCACCTGTGTTTTTCAAAACTTGAGATGTGGGGCGCCTGGGTGGCTCAGCGGGTTAAGCCTCTGCCTTTGACTCAGGTCATGATCCCAGGGTCCTGGGATGGAGCCCCACATCAGGCTCCCTGCTCAACAGGGAGCCTGCTTCCCCTTCTCTTTCTGCCTGCCTCTCTGCCTACTTATGATCTCTGTCAAATAAATAAATAAAATCTTAAAAACAAAAAAACCTCAAGATGTCTAGGGACACCTGCGTGGTTCAGGTGGTTAAGAATCCAATTCTTGATGTCAGCTCAGATCATGATCTCAGGGTCACAAGATTGAGCCTTGTGTTGAGCTCTGTGGTCAGCACAGAGTCTGCTTGGTCCCTGCCCCCCACTGTCTCAAATAAATAAATAAATAAATTCTTTAAAAGAATAAAGTAAAAAATAAAAAAATGTAAAAATGTAAAATAAAATAGAACTACAGATGCTTGGGTTTCACCTCAAGATTCTGATTTAACTGGTTTGGGCTATAGTCTGAGCATGAGGATTCTTTTTTTTTTAAGGGTCAGGGGGAAAGGGCAGGGAGAGAATCCCAAGCAGGCTCCATGCTGTGGAATCCAATGCGGGGCTCAATCTCACAACCCTGAGATCATGATCTGAGCCAAAATCAAGAGTCAACCCACTGAGTCATCCAGGCGTCCCAAGCATGAGGACTCGTAAAAGCTCCCAGTGATTCTAATACACAGCACATCTTTACAGCCACGGATCCCTATCGCTGGACCCCGACAACCACCCTTCCTCTTCCGAGTGTTGAGGCGGAGGCACCACTTACAGATGACAAAACCAGTTTGAGAGGGACTAAGCGGGCTGTCCAATACTGCCCCGGCTAGGAGATGACAGTGCTGGGGCGGAACACCGGAGCTGCCTAGGAACTGTGCTGGAGGTGGAAAGCCAGGGGCCGCCAAGAAGCAGGTAGGGCCTCACCTTACAGCAGTAGTGCCTGCAGCACAGGGAGGGCAAGTCGTCATCAGGCTCCAGTGGGCTGACACACACAGGGCAGTGGTCAGGGCGTGCAGGGGCGCCCTGGGCCTGGGGTACGCACAGCCCAGCTGCCAGCAACAGGGGCTCAGGATTATCACTATAGCTCTGCAGCAGCTGTTCAGCACCCCAGTGGGAATGAGCCAAAAGGTGCTGAGCCACATCTGGCTCTAGGTTCAGTGTCTCTTGCACCTGCTGTACGGTCTGCTCCATCAACCCTTCGACCTCCTGGGGGCTCATGGTGCGGCCTGCAGGCAGCTGGAGAGATGCCAGCGCAGCTACGGCTTCTGGGCTTGAGGGGAGAGAAGAGGCAGCCATCAGTCTCCCTGCCCTGCTCATCTACTAAATGAAACCCACCCTCCCCCAGTCTTTAGCTCCTCACTTGTGCACCCCTGCTTGTGCATGCTTAACCAGCCTCAGGACAACCACCCAGACCCACTGTCAGAGCGTGGCTCTCCACAGAAGCATCTGTAAGTGAGGCCTGAAGCTGGCTGTCACAGTGATTCGGGCATTCCAGGAATCTGGCAGACAGGCATCAGGATGCTAGGTGTGGACGGGATCCCCACAGTGGATGGGATGATCCCACTATAAACCCCTCCCCAAACACCAGCAATCCATCTGGTGAGAAACCAGTGTCTACAGCCTTACTTCTCCAAGTATGAGCCAAGGACCAGCAGCCTGCATGTCACAGGGAGCTCTAATGAATCGGGATCTGCCTTTTAATGGGATCCCCCGTGGTGTGTATGCAAGTGACTCCTCTAGAAAACTCACTTTACACACAGTGCAGAGGACAGGCATAAAAGCAGTGCCGAAACAACCTGTGGTGAACAGGATATGATGGGACAAGCCTTAGGGGTGCCAGCTAATTAGGGGCATCCGACGGCAAACTCCTCTTGGAACGGGCTTCTTGAAAACTAGTTTGTACATTTCACGGAGCTGAGTGAGTCATCAGCACTCAATACGTATCTGTATGATATTCCACTTTTGCTTAGAATGAGAGACATCCATACAGGAGCTTGTGTTTGGGTCCCTTGCCTAAGGGCTGGCTCCCGGGGGACGGGAACAGCAAGGCCCCTGATCAGGAAGGAGATGACAGTGCTGACAAGGAAATGAGGACTGGCAAAGTGGACAAACAACAGAGGCAGGAAAAACGGGGTAAGACAAAGAAATCAAGCATCTTTCCGCCAAAGAGCCTGATTTTGGCACTAAACCTCCTCCCGACAGCACCACCTGTCCTGGGAGCCCATCCCTCCCTACTGGCTTGGAGCCCTTGCAGCTGGGGAATGGGACTGAGAACAGCTACCTAGGCTTGGAGGTCTTGGTGGTCTGGCTGCCACAGAAGGGGATCTCTGCCTGACCCCGGCAAGG
The DNA here is from genome assembly GCF_022355385.1 of Mustela nigripes. Lineage (NCBI taxonomy): Eukaryota > Metazoa > Chordata > Mammalia > Carnivora > Mustelidae > Mustela > Mustela nigripes. Next base: position 60,520,377 of record NC_081561.1, read on the forward strand.
CCCCGTAGGCTCTGGCGTGGCATACGTCAGGATCTGGGGCCGGTCGTCACGCCGTTCCACATAGCCCTGGCCCAGGAGATGCAGGATGCAAGAAAGGACATCTGTACTAGTACAGGCCACGCCTCCTGCAACGGTGCGGGCCAGGCTTCCGGGGGGGTTTGGACCCTTCTGCCAGGCTTCCAGCACCTGGATGGGACAAGAGGATACAGGCAGGCTACTTTCACCTAGAGGAGCCAGCCTCCCTGGGTTTGATGCTCGGCTCTTCCACTTACTAGATGCGTGACTACGGATGTGTTACTAACTCTCAGGCCTCACTTTTCTTCTCTGTCAAATGGGAATAATAGTAAATAATAAAACTAATACCACCACCATCACCTATCCCGTAAGACTGCTGGGCAGATTAAATGACTTAATCACGCAAAATCTTGGAAGAGGGCCTGGCACATGGTGAACACTCATGTCTCATCTCTACCTTTTGTCTCCCTAAGTGCTCTGTCAGGAAGAGAAAACCCAGATGCAAATGTCACCCTAGAGTTCTCATACTGAGAGAGTTTACCTTCCCTTGTGATGATCCCTGGCTCTAAGCCTCCACCCTGAGCCTGACTCTCTCCATCCCCGAACTTCACGGTCCCCTCTGCCTACCAGACAAACCAGCTGATCAATATGGAGGCCCTTTTCCCCATGGGCTTTGAGAATACGGACAAGAAGACAGCTCAAGAGGTTCCTCTTCTGTTCCAGAGTTCGGCCCTCATCCTTCTCGACGTTCAAGTACTTCTGGGACGGTATCAACCACAGGGCCTCCCCACAGCGCTGGGGCCCAGGCGTCCGAAGCCGCAGCACACCTGGAACTCACTCCCAGTCAGCACCGGAGGCGGGGAAGGGAGAGGTGAGTGGCGGCAAAGGGGACCCCAGTTCTTTCCCTACCACACGCCCACCATGAGTGCCCCATCCCCTAGGAACAGTGGCAAAGCCCAGCCCCTGTTGACCTACCCCTGGGTGGAAAGCCCTGACCCTCGTGCAGGGTCAAAGGGCCATTGTCTGAGGTGAGCGGCAGAAGTGCCTGGAGCAGCAGCTCTGGGGTGAGGTCAGAATTCTTCAGCAGGGTCTCTACAGACACCTCCTGGTGAGGAGAAGCAGGGGTGGTCAGGAGTAGAGAGTCAGGGGAAAGGAAAATAAAGGGGGAAGGCAGGGAAAAGGGGCAGAGTTTAGAACAGTGGAAGACAGGGGGAAGAGAAGACAAAGGCTGAGAAGCTGAGGCACCTCTGTCTGATTGAAATACAACAGCAGCCACATCTGCACGGTGGACACATGCAGGGTCTGGTCCCCAAACTGCAGCTCGGCCCTCCCCAGCCACGTCCACTGCAGCCGCCGATGTGGTCCCATGTCCAGGACTGGATGATTCTGACCTGGGAAAGCATGGAAGAGTAGAGACAAAGAGCAGGGGAAACGAGGGGATTAGAGGCTGAGGCCAGGGTGTACCATTAGTCAAGCTTCGCTCCTGCTGATCTCTGTGGGGAGGAGGGCCCCCAACAGAAGTAACCTGTCAAGCTTCCAGAGCTCAGACTCCTCTGTGCCTGCCTCCCTGGCGAGCCACATGTAATCTGGGAGCCCACCCTGTGCTTCGCCCCACACCAGGCAGGCTCCACGAAAGAAACACCAGAGAGAAGAGACCTGGGTTTTGCCCTCAAGGAGCTGACAGTTTATAAAGACCCACTAGGCTGCGTCTCTTCCTCCTGCTGTGTTACAGCTCAGGCAAGATGAGCCTGGATATCCACTCTTACTAGAAAGCAAGGATGCTGTCAAAGCCAGACAGTAAAAAAAGAGCGAGTCTGAGAGGTGCTTTCTGGCCAAAGATGGGGCAGTGTGAGCATCAAGAAAATAACACCTGTGCTGGATTGAAACATATGAAATATTTTAAAATTCATGAGTTCATCATGACATTTTTTTTTTTTAAATCACACTGGCTATCTCTTCGGAGGATGCTAGAGGAACCAACACATTATTTTGAAAACCGGTTCAGAGTAAGGGGGAGGAGAAGAGAATCAAGCCTTTCCTATAAAAACCATACTTCAGGGTAACCAGAAAGTTGAGAGAAAACGTTTAACCTAATACGACAAAACCAGAATGGTGCAATCCGTACACCCTAATGAAATGACAGCTGAACAATGGCAACAAGTGACCGCCTTGTGAGAAGCTGACAGGAAACTATACATAATGTGCAGATCAGACTTGCAACACTGAAACTCACTGATAAATCTTAAAACATACCAGAGACAGGTAGAAGGACACGCTACCACCTATGAAATGCTCTTGCCCCAGAAATCACACCCAAATTGGCATCCACATCTATATCTAAATATCTGTTTTCCAGAAATGAAAGAGACAGAGGAACAGGCCAGAGGACACCATGTGGATATGGTCAGCAAAATCCACCCTGTGGATGACTCTGTGTGGCAAACAATCTAGTTTCCTCTATAGACAATTGCAAGGGAGCAAAAAAGGAAGGCAGGATCTATAGATTACTGGAGATGAAAGGTAGAGCTCAATCAAATGAAGGTGTGGGCTTGGTATAGATCCCCAATTAATAAAAAACTAATTTTGAAAACTTGAGGCAAAGGGGGAAAAATATGGACACTTTACTGTCTGATATTAGGAACTGTTATTAATTTCTCAAAGTTTGATCACTGCAGTGCCCTGGTTTTTAAAAACAGAATCCTTGGGGCACCTGGGTGGCTCAGTGGGTTAAGCCTCTGTCTTCGGCTCAGGTCACGATCTCAGGGTCCTGGGATAGAGGCCCACATCGGGCTCTCTGCTTAGCAGGAAGCCTGCTTGCCCCCAACTTCCAGCCTCTCTGCCTACTTGTGATCTCTGTCTCTGTTAAATAAAATATTTAAAAAAAAAAAAAAAACAGAATCCTTAACCTTTTAAATTTGAGAACTGGGGAAAGTGGGTGGGGGGAACAGAAAAAATGAGATTGGCCATGAATTGACCCACGTGTACACTGGAATTTATTCTGTCTACTTTTTTAAAAAGGATTTATTTATTTATTTATTTATTTGAGAGAGAGAGGGAGAGAGAGCACACACAGAAGGAAAAGGAGAGACAGACTCCCAGTGAGCAGGGAGCCCGATGGAGGGCTCGACACCAGAACCCAGGGATCATGACCTGAGCCGAAGACAGATACTCAGTTGACTGAGCTACCCAAGTGCCCCACATTCTGTCTACTTTTGCGTATGTCTGAAATTTACCATAATAAAAAAAAAATTTTAATGAGGGTGAAGGTAAGCCATTCTAAAAAACTGATAAAGATTTTCACCAATACTCCCTCAATGAAGAGACTTCTAAAGGATATACTTAGAGGGGGATGTCTGGGTGGCTCGGTTGGTTAAGCACTGCCTTCAGCTCAGATCATGATCCTAGGGTCCCAGGATCGAGTCCGCATCAGACTCCTTGCTCAGTGGGGAGCCTGCTTCTCCCTCTGCCTCAGCCTGCCACTCTGCCTTGTGCACACTCTCTCTCTCTCTGACAAATAAGTAAATAAAATCTTTAAAAAATAAAAAGAAAATTTAAAAAGAAAAGGATATACTTAGGGAAGGAGACAGAACTCAGAAGGATCAAGATGCAAAAGAATTAGAGATGGAAGCAACTAGTGTAATAGCAAATCTAAACACCAACCAAATAAGACAGTGATAATAATGACTCTTTGGGAGGTAGGAAAAAAAAAGATTGCCCTATAATATCAAAAACAGTAACAATTAAGATTGGGAGTGAGAGCTGCAGTTAAGATTTTCTATGGCCCTGGGGTGCCTGGGTGGCTCAGTTGGTTAAACATCTTCCTATGGCTCAGGGCATGATCCCAAGGTGCTGGGATCAAATCCTACATCTGGCTTTCTGCTCAGCGGGGGTCTGCTTCTTCCTCTCACTCTCACTCTCCCTCTGTATTCTCTCTCTCTCTCAAACAAATAACTAAATCTTTATTTTATTTATTTATTTATTTATTTTAGCAAGAGGAGTTTATTATTTATTTATTTTTAGGATTTTATTTATTTATTTGACAGAGATCACAAGTAGGCAGAGAGGCAGGCAGAGAGAGAGGAAGGGAAACAGGCTCCGCACTGAGCAAAGAGCCCAATGCGGGGCTTGATCCCAGGACCCTGGGATCATGATCTGAGCTGAAGGCAGAGGCTTTAACCCACTGAGCCACCCAGGCGCCCCATAACTAAATCTTTAAAAAAAGATTTTCTATGGTCCTTTTATTGCTTGGGAAGTTTGGGGAGTGATGTTACCAAGTCAAACATACAGGTTACAAACATAAGGGTAATCAACTACAGAAACAGAATGTGTGACTTCCAAAACTGGTAGAGACCAAAAAAAAAAGGAATTTTAAAAAATGCACAAAAATCCAAGGTAGAAATGTATCTATAAATGTGTTCAATTTATTATTCTTCTTTTAACTATATTCTTTTGTATATATAAAATATCTATAATTTAAAATTATAAGAAAGGTAAACTAAAATGTAAGAGCTTAGAGGCGCCTGGGTGGCTCAGTGGGTTGGTTGGGCCTCTGCCTTCAGCTCAGGTCAAGATCCCAGGGTCCTCAGCAGGGAGCCTGCTTCCCCTCCCCTCTCTGCCTGTCTCTCTGCCTATTTGTGATCTCTCTCTCCCTGTGTCAAATAGATAAATAAGATCTTTTAAAAAGATCTTATTTTTTATTTTAAAAAAATAAAAATAAATAAAATGTACGAGCTTAGCAACAGAAGCCAAATATATCATTACTCATAAAAATTATAAACAGACTAAAATTGACAGCTCAAAGGAGAGTGTTGAGTAAAAAACAAATTCTAGGTATTTACAAGACACCTGCCTAAAATAAGATTATGGCAAACTTAAAAGTAAATGATACTGGGAGGTATTCTGATGAGTGCAGAATATAGCCATGGTTTTGGAAGTATCTCGCCAACAGATAGCTTATTAGTAGTGGCAAGGGGAAAATATTAACTATACAGTGGGGAGTCAACCCACCTCTTGATCAGGTTGTCAAATTCACATTACAAAAAGCAGCAGATGGAAACTGCATGCTTCCAAATGAAACACATAGAAGACATAATGTCACTTACTTAGGATTCTGGCCCGGAATGCATCACCTGATCTAATTATGAGGAAATATACAAATTTAAAATGAAAAACATTTAGAGGGGTGCCTGGGTGGCTCAGTGGGTTAAAGCCTCTGCCTTCGGCTCAGGTCATGATCTCAGGGTCCTGGGATCGAGCCCCGCATCAGGCTCTCTGCTCAGCAGGGAGCCTGCTTCCTCCTCTCTCTCTGCCTGCCTCTCTGCCTACTTGTGATCTCTGTCTGTCAAATAAGTAAACAAAATCTTAAAAAAAAAAAATTAAAAAAAAAATTTAGAAAAATTTAAATGGCTACACTTCCAAGGGTGTCAATGTTGTAAAATACCAAAAAAAAAAAAAAAAAAAAAAATTGCTAAGGTATTGTTTCATGTTACAAACACTAAAGTTCCAGACTGGATGCAATGTTAAATTTTAAATTTTTGAAACTGAGAAGTTAACTATTATGTAAGAGAGCACCATGATTCTTAGAAAATCTTTATTCAAGTATTTAGAGGCAAAGGGCCAGTATATATGCAATTTACTGTCAATGGTTTGGGGAGAAAATGTGTGTGTGTTTGTGTGTGTGTGTAAATACACATTTTACAAATGTATATACACACAAAGAGCAAATGATAAAAGCAAATGGGGCAAAATGTTAGCAAAAGGTAAACTTGGATAAAGAGTATGTGAGTGTTCTCACGTGATGGGTGGCTCAGTCAATTAAGTGTCTGCCTTCGGCTCAGGTCACCATCTCAGGCTCCCTGCTCAGCGGGCCGTCAGCTCCTCCCTCTCCCTCTACCTCCCTCTGCCCCCACCCATCTCATGCTCTCTCTCTCTCTCTCTCAAATAAAGTCTTATTTTTTTTTTTAAAGAGTGAGTATTCTTTGTATTATTCTTACCATTTTTCTGTAAATTTGAAATTATTTCCAAATTAAAAATTTTATGTAAAAGAATAACTGAATTGTTCACCTAAAATGGTTAAAATGGAGGGAGCACCTGGCAGGCTCAGCCAGTGGAGCATATGACTCTTGAACTCAAGTTCCACACTGGGCGTAGAGATTACTTAAAAATAAAACCTTTAAAAATTGGTTCAAATGGCAAATTTTATGTTATTCATCTTTCACCACATAAAAGAAACATAATTACCATTCTCCCCTGACACGGTAAAAGAATAGAAAGATATTCTGGAAAAACCCTAACCAAAGAAAGCTGGTATATTATTAACACTAGATAAAAATAGACTTTGAGAGGAAAACCTTTGCTAGAAAGAAAGAAGGTCATTTCATAATAATAAAGTTTAATTAACTTAAGATTTTAAACCTGCAGGAGCACCTGGGTGGCTCAGTGGGTTAAAGCCTCTGCCTTCAGCTTGGGATGTGATCCCAGGGTCCTGGGATGGAGACCCGCATGGGGCTCTCTGCTCAGAGAGGAGCCTGCTTCCCACACGCCCCCCCCCCCCCCCTGCCTTTCTGCCTACTTGTGATCTCTGTCAAATAAATAAATAAAATCTTTAATAATAAAAAAAAAAAAAGCTTTTAAACCTGCATAGTCCATTATGGTAGTCACATGTGGCTATTTAAACGGGTTAAAGTAAATAAAATTAAACACTCAATTCCTCAGCCAAACTAGTCACATTTCAATAGCTACAAATGGCCATCATAACTGAAGAGTGCAGAAAATAACTTTCCCATCACTGTAGAAAGTTCTACTGGACAGCACTGTTAAATGACTTTAAACTTTATTTTATTTCTTAAAAAGATTTTATTTACTTGAGAGAGAGTGGGGGGGGGGGAGCAGAAGGAGAGGGACAAGCAGACTGCCCCATGAGCACGAAGCCCAACACAGGGCTTGATCCCATGACCCCAAGATCATGACTTAAGCCAAAACCAAGAGTTGGATGCCTAACTTACTGAGCCATCCAGGCGCCTCTATCTAAACTTTAATTTTTAGAGAGAGAGAGAGCAGGGGATGAGGGGCAGAGGGAGAGAGAGAATCTTAAGCAGACTCTGTGCCCAGCACAGAGCCCAAGGAATGGCTTGATCTCATGACCCTGAGAACATGATCTAAGCCAAAAATCAAGAGTTTGGACCTTTAACCAACTGAGCCACCCACCAGGCACTCCTAAACCTTTATCTAATAATATAGTCAAAAATTATATAAAGCAAAGCTGACCTGATAAAAAGTTTAAAAATGCGGGGCACCTGGGTGGCTCAGTGGGTTAAAGCCTCTGCCTTCAGCTCAGGTCATGATCCCAGGGTCCTGGGATCGAGCCCCACATCGGGCTCTCTGCTCAGCAGGGAGCCTGCTTCCTCCTCTCTCTCTCTGCCTGCCTCTCTGCCTATTTGTGATCTCTGTCTGTCAAATAAATAAATAAAATCTTTAAAAAAAAAGTTTAAAAATGCACTATTGGCGCGCCTGAGTGGCTCAGTTGGTTAAGCAACTGCCTTTGGCTCAGGTCATGATCCTGGAGTCCTAGGATCGAGTCCAGCATCAGGCTCCCTGCTCCGCAGGGAGTCGGCTTCTCCCTCAGACCCCTCCCCCATGCTCTCTCTCTCTCAACTAATAAATAAAATCTTCAAAAAAAATAAAAAATAAAAATTCACTACCATAATGACAGATCTTAATACACCTCTCCCAGTAATCGATCAAGCAGACAAAAATGAGTAAGGTGACAGCAGATTTGAAAAATACAATGAACAAAGTCAGTATGGTGGAATGTGTAGAAGCCTTTAACTGGCAGCTGAAGAATACACATTCTTCCTAATCACACACGGAACACTTAGAATATCTGACCTTCTGCTAGGCCATAAAGGAAGTCTCAAGACACTGCAAAGATTCAGAATAAAAGAAACCATGTTCTTTAGCCACAATGGAACAAGGGTTGAAATCTAAAACAAAAAGACAACAAAACGAAGAAAAACTGACTTGAGAATTTGAAAATATACTTCTAAAAAAGTAACAGATCAAAGTAGAACCAAAAAAAAATACTAAATACTCATACACAGCATAATAAAAACTTAGGCAACATCCCAAATGTCCATCAACAGCAGAAAGGGTAAATATATTCATACAATGGAAAGGAATCCACAATACAAAAAAACAGAGTAATGATACAACAACCTGGATAGCGCCCACAGACATTACACCCACTGGAAGAAACTGGACACAGCAGAATATACACCTTATTATTCTGTTCATATGATGTTCAAATACAGGCAAGAATCCTTGGTGATAAAAGGAAGAAGAATGGTTTCTCTTGGAAGAACATACTAACTATAAAGGGACATGAAGCAGGACGTCTTCTGGGGTGCTGGAAATGCTCTGGGGGTGGTTATGGGAGTATATGTGTATATAAAATTCATTAAGTCATAATGAAGACTCGTGTACTTTACTGAAAACTATTCCACAAGAAAAACAAATCTAAACAAAACAAAACAAATTGAAACTGAATGCAGCTAAAGCAATGTTGAGAAGAAAATGAATAGCCTTAAACATTTTTACTTGGAAAGAAGACTCAAAGGATAAAAATTAAGTAAGCATGCAACTTGAAGTTAGGAAAAGAAAAATGGAACAAATTCATACAAAAGTGTAGGCAATGATGAGAGACACTAAGAAAGATCTAACCCACCTTCTCCCCCTTTCCTAGGAGACGGCTGTCTCAAGAGACCACTTTTCTTCATACCTACATACTCCTGTCCACAGCTCCTCTCCTCTTTCTCTCCTGCCACCCCAAATCTCACCCCAATTGCCTGTCCCTATCTCCTCACTCTGGCTGTAGAAATTGGAGAAGCGGTCAAGGGCATCACAGAATTCAGTGGGAAGGCACTTTCTGGGATGGTACAGGTAGCAGAATGGGGAGACCGGCCAGCAGCGTGGTGACAGGACCAGTATGGAAACTGTTGGACTTGAATCTTCGATAAATAGTTCTTTCTCAGCCTCCTCTTCCTCTGCTTCCTCCTGAGAGACAGAAGGATTTCAAGGGCTCTTGGGCTCCCTTCTTTGGTCTAGTCTTTTGCTCTCCTATTCTCCCACTCGTTTCCCTTGCTCTTACCTCCTCTTCTTCCAGGCCCTGTTCCTCCTCATTCTCCTGCTCCAAGAGCTGCTGATCGAGCCGCTGGAGCTGGAAGAGGTGGAACTGGCGCTGCAGCTCCTCGGACGTGCTCAGGCTGCGTAGCATCTGCTGGGGGAGGCGGTTGGGGAAGCAGAGGCCAATCTGCTCCAGCACGGCCCCCTCCAGCCAGCTCGAGCCCACGCTGAGGAGACGGTCGGCCATGTAGTGCCTGCAGCACATGCAGAGTGGGCCGAGCCTCAGTGCAGCCGCTCACTAGGCCAGGGGTCCTGCCACCCCATCCAGAACGTAGGTTCCTCTGTTGCAGCAGGCCTGGGTCACAGACCCTGCCTCCCCCCTCACTCCCTGCTTCCTTTCCACCCTGTCCCACCCATCTCTGTATCTTAATTTCTTCTCTCCACTGCCTCCTCCCACCTCTTCCCACCAAGCCTCAAATCTTCACCCTCTCTAGACTTTACCCCTCTCCTCCCCTACCTCTTAGACCTGCACTCACTGGTAGAAGTGCTCAAAAGTAGTAGCCAGCTCCAGGCCAGAAAGGACCATGATGGGCTCCAGGTGCCGCTGAAGCCGCCCCAGCATTTCCACTCCAGGGGCTCCGCCAACCAGGCCGCCCTGGATCTGCTGGTCGATGTGCCTGGCAAACTGCTCACTTATCTGGGGGCAATGGAAAGGGCACCGGCCAAGCATGAAGAGGGCATGGAGCAGGAGAGGGGGTGCTGAGAGGAGTGAGAGGCAGAGAAAGAGGCGAGCGTGCACCGGCTGACCTGGCGACTGGGAAGCTGGGGGTACTCACGTGGGCAGCGGTGAGAAAGGACTGCTGGAGCAAGGCGCCCGAGAAGCCACTGCGCAGAGCCACCGTGAAGGCTGCCCGAGGCCCAAAGAGCTCTGAGCCTGCTCTCTGCAAATGCTCATAGAGCTTACAGTATCGAGGCACGAAGTCGGGGGCCCTCCAGGCTGCAGCCAGGAACCTGCTGACCTGAGAAGGGAGGAGAAGGACCAGCAGATGCCGCAGGCTGGCTGTGGCCCCGTCTCGGACCGCAGCTTCCTTGCTCTCACCTGTCCCTGCACCACGCTCAGCCAGCACTGCGTTATGTTCCTCAGGCTGCTGCTGGGAAGGGCTGCTGAGGGCCCAGGGCTCCGGTCCCGGGTCTTACTGTTCTTGCTGACTGTGGAGACAGAGGGCAAGAGAAGCGGCTCTGTTTCAGCCCTGGAGTGAATCAGGGGTCTAGGGTACCGACCCCTGGAAAGGCACAGAGCAGAGCACTCGGGGAGAGCAAGATCCAAGATGGGGAGGAGCCAGGCACCACCACTGCCCAGTTTCTTAGCTCGAAAGGCCATTGCTGGGACTTACTGGATCGAGTGGATGGCTCAGGAGAAGGCTCGGGCGGGGGCTCCACGTGTACCAGCAAGTGACAAAGGCGACGAACTCGAGAGGCAAAGGGTGCTGCTCGACTCAGGGGGTCCTGAGAGCTCTGCCTTTGCTCTAAGTACTGATCCAGCAGCCAGCCTAGGGAGCTCACACCCTCTGTATCTAAAAGAAGACAGGTCAGAAACAGGTGTTGGGAAATAGGGGGACAGAGCCCAGGAAAAGGAGAGAGAAGGCCCAATTACACAAAAAAGTCAGAGGTAGCCGGGCCCGGGCTTACTTCAGCTGGAGTCTGGGTGGGTGCTAAGCAGGTGGGGGTGGGGTGGAGGAGAAGATTCAAATACCAGAGTCTCAGGGAGCAGTCCCTGGGGCAGGAAGGAGAGGAACACTGAGGTGACAGGCCTTCACGGATAAAGACAGGGACCAAGAGAGCCAAGAGCGTTAACTCAGGTGATCCCTGGGAATCATTATGAGGGGCTGGTTAGTGGGGCCAGGGGTCGGGGTGGTTACCGGGGGAGGTGATGTTCTGCACCAGGGGGCTGACCAGGGCCTCCCAGCAGGTCTTGCCCAGTGCTTGGGCGGCCTCGTCATCAGGCAGGAAGCGATCAGCAAAATTCTGCTCGTGGCGCAGAACCCTGTTAAGTCTGGGGATAAGGAGTATGGTCAAGGGTTTAAGGCACAGGTCTCTCTGCGGCCTCTACTCAAGTGCGGTCAGCTCCCACTCTTGTTGGGCTCGGTCCCCTAACCAGCCTGCTGCCACCAGCACACACTTGCCACGTGTGTTTCCCTTTCCCTCATGTCCTAGCTGCTGCTTTACCTGCAGAAGTCTCCCATCACCTACTTTTTTTGAAAAGGATTTATTTATTTATTTGAGAGAAACAGTGAGTGGGAGAGAGAGGGAGAAAGAATCTGAAGCAGACTCCATTCTGAATGCACAGCCAAATGTGGGGCTCAATCCTATGCCTGTGAGTTCAGGACCTGAAGCAAAACCAAGAGTCCAATGCGACTGAGCCACCCAGGCACCCCTCCCACCACCTCCTTCTTAACAGTGTCCTCCCAGTGTATTACCCTCTCTTCCCCCCAACCCAGCCCCCTGCCTGCGCCACCCACCGGGGACAGAGCTGGAGGAGGCGCTTGCGGTCCTCTGCTATGTCCCGGCTCCAGGCTTGTGCCCGAATGGTATAGAAGAGACATGTCCGGCGACACAGCTGCTCCCGGAAAAGTGGCCAGAAAGTGGGCTTGGGGCCCAGAACCTCCACACCTCGAACCCGGGTGTCGATGCCGCCCTGTAACATGCAGACTCATCTACCACCTAAGCCACCCAGCCACCAAGTGCTACCACAAGAAAGCCAGGTCTCGTGCCCTGAGTTCCCCGGAGGCCCGTGAGACATTCCCACATCTCTGGAACTCAAAAGGCTCCCAAGCCATCCCCCAGCAGATGCGTGGCCTGAGCCTGGCCCCCCGCACGCTGGGGGACGCAATCACTGTGAACACCCTGTGCTACCCCTGTGCTAACATGGTCCCCAGCCCAGCCTCCTCCCTCACCCCACCTGCTGGCAGCGCTTTATGCGGATCTGGATGATAGGCCAGAAGCGATTCAGGTTCTCCAGGAGGACCACCCGGCTGGCAGAAGGCATCACATTGACCTGATGGGGAGGGGAAAAGGAGAAAGGACTGTCCATCTCCGGCAGTGGGGTTGGAGGGACTACTGTGATGGTGTGTGCGCTTTACTCATGCATTGAGCTCACAAACCCGTGCCAGTCTGCTTGGTCCCCTAACCAGCTTGCTGCCAAGCACAAGCACTTGTCACACACACTTGTCACCTGTATTCCCCTCCCCTTCATGAACCCTGCTCTCACTGCTTAGGAGGCAAAGCCTTCCTGGGAGAAAGAATGTGGGAATCCTCCAGGGATTCTCTTCCAAAGAGGTCTGGGGACAGAAGGATGGGGAGCAAGATCAAGGTGGGGGGCACCAGGGTCCCCACCGTGTTGAGCTCAGTGCTGATGGAGCTGGCACTATCGCCTCCAAACACCACCACCCTGGCCGGCATGTAGCTTGAGTCCTCACTGGCCACGAGCAAAGTCAGCTGCCTGGGAGAGGAGAAAACAGTCCGTTAAAACTGGAGCCCTGCTTTTCGAAATGACTTCAACCCACCACTTCCTTCTCAGACTCCTGTCCTTCTGCTGCCTCCTTAAGTGTCAGTCTTCCCAAAGCCTCTGCTCTCCTCTTACCTTCCCTTAACATGACTATTTAAAACCATAGTTTCAACCCAAAACTAATATCCCTATGACTCCAAATCCACACCTCTACCCTAGACAGCTCCTCTCAGCTCTCACACTATGTACCCAACACACACGTCCATGTCAGACTCCACAGGCCCCTCAAAGTCAACAGGCGTAAAGTCAACAGGCGTAAATGGAACCATCAATCCGTCCACAGAAGCCTGTCCCTCTTCCTACATGCCTCTCGGGAAGAAAACTGCCATCTCCCTAGAGCGCTCTGTCACTGTGACTTCCCCCATTCACAGCTTTCCTGTCAATGGCTCATCTGGGAGACTCTGGCCCTTGAGATCTGTCAGTCCGCCACCCTGTCGCAATGCTCGTTCCCTCTGCCTAACTGAAGACATTCATTACTCAATGAGACCACACATAAACCTTCCAGCTCTCCAACCCAAACTCCCATAATTGCCAGGGTGACTTCTCTTTATTTTTTTTACATCTTTTACTTATTTATTTGACAAAGAGAACACAAGCAGGAGGAGAGGCAGAGGGAGAAGCAGACTCCTCACCAGGCAGAAAGCCCGACGCAGGGCTTAATCCCAGGACTCTGGGACCATGATCTGAGCTGAAGGCAGACATTGAACCGACTGAGTCACCCAGGTGCCCCAAGGGTGACTTTTCTAAATACTACTAATAAAAAAATCTAGGGGTGCCTGAGTGGCTCAGTGGGTTAAGCCTCTGCCTTCAGCTCAGGTCATGATCCCAGGGTTCTGCTCAGCAGGGAGCGTGCATCCCCACCCCCCACCCTGCCTGCCTCTCTGCCTACTTGTGATCTCTGTCTGTCAAATAAATAAATAAATAAATCTTTTTTAAAAAAAAATCTAGTTTTGTCTCTTCTCTTCTTTATCTTTTTTTTTTTTTTTTAAAGATTTTATTTATTTATTTGACAGACAGATCACGAGTAGGCAGAAAGGCAGGCAGGGAGTCTTCTCTTCTTTAAATCCTTCAGTGGCTCCCCCAGTTTCAGAACAAAGCTCAAACTTCTTAGCTCACAAAACTCTCTGTGATCTGGCTCTGCCTAGTTTTCTGGCTTTGTCTCCTGCCATTTCATGACATACACCCTACATTCCAGCCAAACACAGTCACTTAAACTTCCCCCAAACATGTCGTTGTGCTTCTTACTTCCATTTTGCACATATGCTGTCCCTCTGCCTGGACTAGCCAATGTCCTCTCTTTATACATCTTTATATAGCTTGTTTCAAAGCTCAGTTCATTTAACCCCTCCTTATGGAAGCCTTCTCTCACCTCAGGGTCTTTGTTATTTTTTCTTACTCTTAACTGATTTTCCAGCTAGCTCCCCTACAAGACCAAAAGTTCCCTGAAGATGGGTACCATATCTTACTGTGCTCAGAGCCCCAGACTGGCCTAGTGCCTGACACAGAGTATACATTAAACAAGTACCCATGGAAACAGTAAATAGGAAAATTCTCAATATCCCTCAACACCAGGCACAGGGCAGTGACATCTGTTCCTGGCAGGAGGAGTCATGTATATGGGCGCTTGGAGAAGGTATACTGGGGTGTCTCAAAATATCCACGCATACGTGTGTGTGCAAGCAGTGTGTGTGGGCATGTCCCTACCTGACAAGAACGCCCCGGTGCATGTGCAAGGTGATGTAGTGGGAGCCGGTACTACCATTGGACTCCCAGTAGGTCTTGGGGTTGCGGTCCGTCAGCTTGCTGGCCCGGTGAGGGTTGGAGGACACCTCTACCTTCTCCCAGCACTTGTCCTCCTTCACCTCCACACTGGAGCCTGGGGGTGGGGGGCAGGGGTGGCTGTCACAGCCTGGTTAGTTGAGAGGGAAGATAGGCAAGGGACGGGGAGAACAAATACTGGGGTGCAGGCCAGGAGAAAGCAGATGGGGGCACAGACCCTGGCAGAGATGCCTGAGGAACACGTCAAAGAATGGGATGTTGATGGGTTGATGGGTCCGTCTGTGGTCTTCGATCTGGCCCAGCACCATCTGCAGTCAGAAGAGCAGAGAGAAGGGGCACGGGGAGGAGGGAAGAATATGAAGAACACAGAGAAACATGTATGGAGAACAAGCCAAGGGGCAAAAAACACTCAACCCTCTTCTTCATACATTTGGGCAGAACAGGACGATCGTTGGGTAACAGCTGAGAAACACGTGCCCAGATTTGCCGCCACTTGTGCCAAACAGGGACCCACAATGAATCCCCTTCCCCTCCTTCTGGCTTATGTTCTCCCTCAGCTCTGGTCCCCAGAGTCTCCTCACCTGAATGCAGCCAGCCAGGATGCTGGAGGTGAGGTTGCTATAGAGCTGGGCATGTTTCTCACATTCTGTCACCAGGTCCCGGAGCTCACAGGCCAGCAGCAGCTGAGCCGAGTGCTTGTCCAGGACTTTGGAGAGGGCCTCCTTGGCTCCCAGGCAGCAGAGAACCACAGCGTAGTCCTTATGCATTGAGGCCAGGCGATGCAGAAAGCAGAGCAGGTCCTGGACGATCTGAGCCCAGAGCCACAGGGATTAACATATGGGAAACAAAGGGTGGGCCCTGGAAGGGACGGGGGGGGGGGGGCACGGGGGGCTTTAGAAAAGAGAACATGATGGATGAGATTTGGGAGAAAGTTGAAAGCACAGGGAAAGGAGAGTAACCAAGAAGGTTGGGACAGAGCAGTAGGGTGCTGGGACCCCCCAAGCTGGCAGAGCCTGGGCACAGCTTCCAACACTTCTTCCTGCCGGGCCGAAGCTCTCTCAACAAGCCACCTCGGTGCCTGAGCCTCGGTCCACAACGCACAAACCCAGAAGTGTGGAGAAACATTTGGACTGGTGAGTGTGGGCTTCTCCTAAACCCAGAATCTAAAATCCAGCTGCACCCAAAAGGTTTATACTTCAAAGGCCCCAGTTCTGAGAACTCTTAGAGGACAGTCCTTCCTCTCCGCCCCTCTCCCTGTTCAGACCCACCTAGAAAGGCTGCACTTGACCATCCAAAGCCTCAAAAGGTAGCTGGTGCCCCAGAAGCTACCTTTCCCTCCCTCACCCTCCCCAGGGCTCTGGTACCTCAGAGTCACTGCTAGGGCCACTGAGACAGTTGAGGCAGGGCTCCAAGACCTCGTGCCAGGGGAGGACCATTGCCTCAGGGTGATCTAGCAGCCGGGTCATGATCCTGGTGAGGGGAGAGAAACAAGCAAAGTCCCTGCGGTCTGTCGGCTCCCCCCACCTCTGATGCATGGGTGCCCCAAAAGGCCCCCTCTCACCTCAGTGCGGTCAGCAGCAGAGTTTTGTTGGGCCCCGGGGCGTCCAGAGTCCTCAGCAACAGGAGGAAGGGCTGGGTCTCCTGCTGGAGGCGCTTGAGGAGGGGCCTCACGGCGCCCCCTGGGCCACCCTCGCGGCACAGCACCCGCTCCAAGCCCAGCAAGAGCTCTGCCGACGGGCCTCCCACCAGGGATCGGATCAGGCGCTCAGGGGACCCATCCTGGCCCTGGGCACCAGGGGTTTCCAGTGCTGCTGCCCGGCACATGCGAGGAAAAAAAACGAGCATGAAAAGGAGGCATGCAAATTGGTCAAACCGAGAACTAGGCAGGTCCAAAAAATCACCCTTCAGTTTTCCTCCTGTCAGGAGGATGTGTGTAGTTCGTACCAAACTGTGGGGGATTTTCTTCTCTGGGCCCAGATCTATAGCTAGGTGCCATCTGGGAAAAAGCTGAGTATGGCGAACACTATCACGTTCAACCCAAGACATTTTTAAACTCATACAGTCATACAATGACCTGTTATTATTAAATAGTAGCTATGCTGTTACATCAGCCAGTAAGTATAAGGTGTTATAATCACATCCCCCTACTATCTAGGCTGGTGGCATCACAGATTTGATTTTTAAGTAATTTCTACACCCAACGTGGGGCTGGAACTTACAACTCCAAGATCAAGAGTCACCGGGTCTACTGACTGTGCCAGCCAGGCACCCTGCATGCTGGCTTTAGACACATAATTTTCCTTACCTATTCTAGAATCTCCTCCTTTTGGCCAGGAAGTTCTACTTAAGATTTAACTTGAGCGCCAGAACCCTGATTCATTTCCTGGAGGTTCATCGCATCTTTCCAGGAAGGGGCTAGTACATAAGCCTTAGCCCTCCTGGCCACAGGCTGGCACCGCCTGGTTCCTCGAAGAATTGACCCCCCCCCCACAATGGTACCTGTGCGCTCAGGACTGCCTGGTGGCTCTGAGTAGCGATTGAGAAGCATCATGAGGATGGTGCGTGTGGTAGGCATGGGCTCGGTCCCTGGTGCTATCCCAGAGTGCCTGAACAAGGTGTCTCTCAGCTCTCGGGTTATGATCTGGTCCCCCAGAGTATGGTGGTTGCACAGAAGCAGGTTGAGCAGGAGCAGACCGTTTCTCACTGCAGAGGAGCACCTGGGAGGAGGGAAGCAACCCGGGGAGAAATGGAAAGGGAGTAAACAGAAAGTGAGCAGAAAGATAGCACAAAGGGGAAGAGACTGTGGCTGGGGAGGGAGGAGAGGGGCTCCAGGGCTCCCTCTGAGGCCAGGACATCCGGTTCCCTGACCTCAGGTCACTCCTCCCAACCCCAGGAAGGAAGGTCAGCATGCCCTGCTCTCTCTGGGGCTCTCTCTCCTCCCCTTCACTTGGTCCCTCTTCCAACAACAGTCAGAGGGGGCCACCACCACTTCATCCAGATGTAACAACATAAAGGGAATTTCTGTGAAGCCCGTGAGATGTGGGCGGGGTAGCAGAGGGGCCTGAGGCTTAGCGGGAGTTTGGAGGGTGAAGCCCTGACCCCTCTGTGTTCAGCATCAGGATCACAGCTGCAGGGACAGTAAGGAGCAGGCTCTCAGAGCCTGGGCGGGTGGCTGAGTCAATGCTGGCGAAGATCTCTCTGGTCATCTGGGCATCAAACAAAGGATGGATAGAATCTCGGCCAGAAACAAAAGTGGGGATCTCCGAGGAACTGGCAATGGCCAGCATCTTCAGTGCCTGCAATGGGGATGTGGAAGCAGTTAGCTGTGGACAGGGCATGAAAGCCTGGCTGCTCTTCAGATGAGGAGCACCTAGCTGGCCCCTGACAGGAAAGAGCCTCCCAACCTCACCCTGGACTAGCCTGCTCTCAGGGGACCTGTGCACCTGTCTGCACTGTTGCCATTATACTGTCGAAACCCACCATCAGCACCGATCTGGATAAAGCCTACCCGCCCTCAGGGACGCCGGTCTATACAGAGCACATCCTGCCCACACCTCCTATCAGCCAGCACTTGTGTCTGGAGTAGTCAGGAAACCAATTCTTCTGTGAGCTCCCCCAAATGGGGCCCCCCCTTCCCCATCTTCTGGGCCCTGGGGGTGGGGGCAAAGCACCACATCAGGCAAGGGGATATTTTCTACGTAAGGGTACCATTCGGATCAAAGTGTGAAAAATTACTTCATCGCATGCAGAAAATCAGTCTCTAACCAAACACTTCACTGTAACTAAAAAGACATAGGAAATTCAACATACCGAAAAACTCAACTCGGGATCTTCTCTCCATACTTATTCCTCCTCCCACATGCCCCCATGCATGGAGTAAATGGCCTCCTCCTCCCCTCTGCTGCTCGTTTTAAACCTGAGAGTCGTTCTTAAAAGTATGTTTCTCCCTTCCTTCCAAACATGCACTCAGTCTCCAAGACTGAACAGCTGGAACCTTCAACACACCCCCTGCATCTCTCATCCCCAGGTCTCTTCCCTGTTTTTCCTGGTCTAAATCATCACAGCACCTCCCTGCTTCTCTTTTTTTTTTTTTTTTTTAATTTAAGATTTTTATTTATGACAGAAAAAGCACAAGCAGAAAAAGAAGCAGGCAAAGAGGCAGACTTCCCGCTGAGCAGGGAGGAGCCCGACTTGGGGCTCGATTCCAGGACCCTGGGATCAGGACCTGAGCCAAAAGCAGACGCCCAACCAACTGAGCCACCCAGGACCGCCCCCCCCGCCGCCCACCAACAACCTGTCCCTCTCGCCCATCACTCTCTCCCGCCAAGCCCAGTCCACTCACCGCCAGCCCAGCCTGCTGCACCAGGACAGAAGTCTTATATTCTTGCATGCAAACCAGCACAGCATAGATGCCGCCCTCCCTGGCAAACAGTGGGCGCCACTCGTGCTTGGTCATGAGCAGGTAGAGGAGGCGCAGGGCCAGCACCACCACCATCTTCTCTCCCACCTGGTTGGTCAGTAGCTCCACCAGCGTCTTCACAAGCTTCTCTCTTAGAAGAGACATTGGAGTTCCCCATCCCAAAAGTCACATCTGACTCCCTGCACAGTCCTCTCCACCCCTCTCCAGCCTGCTCTTCTCCTCGGGCCCTTTCCTCTCCAGGCTAACTGACTGCCTCTGACTCCTCACCATGTGAAGGAGGCCGTGGGGCAATGTGGTCCCAAACTCTGGCTCACCTATTCACATAAATCCATAAACTCAATGGAATTCTAATCACAATACCATAGGAAATAAGAACAGTCGAGAAATGTTTAGAAAGAGCAGCAGACCTGTGGGCTAGTTGTCAAAATATGAACTCGTGAAAATTAAAACTCTAAGAAACGATGCAGGGTAGATACAGGTCTCTAGATAAGGAAGGCATCCCAGCCAGTGAGAACTGCAAGAGCCACGCAACCCATAAGGTGGAGACACCCAAAACAGTTACAGCAGGGACTCTGCCTCACTCTGTCAGCACAAGGATACTGCAAAAAGATTTTAAAATATTTAGAAAATAAAGGGAAATATTTTTTATAATCCTGGAGTAGGACAGACCCATTTAAAACCTAGAAGCCATTCAAAAGTTTAAAAATATTCTGCCCTAAAATCCTAAAACTGTCTGCAAAGTGAAGAGAGAAGCAATGTGAGGGAGAGACAGTCTTTCGGAAATGCTGATCTTAGGGGGAAAAGCGGCACTCCAGAGTCCCTAGATTACACTGCGCATCGCAAGAAGGAAAAAACTGGAATTATCTTTCTCCACAGTGAGAGAGATGCATCTTGAGGAGGTGGCCTGGGAAAGTTCTGTCTTTATTTGTCTTTTCTCAAGAGCTTTATAATGACAACAACATGAATCAAATGGACTTCCTATATAAATCCCCTTCTGTAGCCAGGATTTACTATAAACAAGTTAATACCCATCAGTCATACATATGAATGGATACAGAAATGTAAATAAGAATGTTTACCGAAATGTTAACAGTGACTCTCTCTGCAAAGGGTTTTCAGATGGTTTTTACCTTCATAATTTTCTAACTTTTTTATAGGTGGCATATATTATTTCATATTCAGAAAAGAGTTAGTAAGATTTGGGGGGAAAAAGCAAGATATACAAAATATAAATAACAGATTAATATCCAGATTGCCTACAAATCAGTAAGAAGAAAACAAAGATCCAGTAAGAAAATGGGCAAAGGAAAAGAACAGATTATTTATACAAGAAGAAACACAATAAATACATGCAAATATGCCTAACTTCACTAAAACTAAGAAATTAAAATAAAGATACCAATCATTTAAAATTCTGCCAATCTGATAAGCAAGCAAGCAAGCAAACAAAAAGATAATATCCAGTGCTGGCAGACGTGAGGAAAACAGATCCAGTAGAACACTGTATTTGAACTTGGAGATAATCCTATTTCAGAATCCTGTGCAGCAGTGAGAGTAATGAGGCAGCTCTGTGTGGACAGGCATGGAGAGCCCTCTCAGACAGACTGAGTGTTGGGGGGAAAGTTGTAGAAAAATGTAGCATGATTACACAGATTTATTTTTTTTTAAAGATCTTATTTATTTATTTGACAGACAGAGATCACAAGTAGGCAGAGAGGCAGGCAGAGAGGGAAGAGGAAGCAGGCTCCCTGCGGAGCAGACAGCCAGATGGTAAACCTGGGGAAGGTCTGAAGAATCCCCAGCAGACTGACGGAAAGGGACTCTGTCTTTTCCCTCTATGCTCTTTTACATTCTTCAGATATTTTAAAATGAGAACACATTTGTGTATAAGTAAGAAGCGGCTTAAAAACAAAAGAACATTTGAAAATAGAAAATAGGAAGGCATAAAAAAGAAAAGAGGAAAAGAATTCAGGGGCACCTGTCTGGCTCAGATGGAAAAGTGTGCGACTCTTGATCTTGGAGTCATGAGTTTGAAACCCACATTGGGTGTAGAGATTACTTAAATAAAGAAGAAAAAAGAAAGAAGGGGTGGGGGAGGAAGGAAGAGAGAGAGAAAAAGAGAGGAAGGAAAGAAGGAAGGAAGGAAGGAAAGAACCCAAGCTCCAGGGCCCAAAAGAGCTAGGTTTGAATTCTGGCTCTGCGAGTTTAATTTTCTAAAGTCCGTTTTCCCACCAATGGCATAAGCAGAGCATCAACTCTTCCTCAGGAAGGACAACAGAGAGGAGGATTTAATGAGAGAATGCAAACAAGACTTTAAGCACAGAGCCTGGCACAGAGTAAGTCCTCCAAGGATATCCCACATCCTTTGCTCGGCTGCTGGCTGCTCTCGGGCTGACCCTTCTTTCACCCTCAGCCTTTCAAATTCCCCTAGAGCTCCTTCTGTCCCTACCACCATCCTCCCCGAGTGGCAGCTTAACCCAAAACACCTTCCCTCCCCACATTCTAACTAACCTCAGGGATCTGTCAGGACGGACCAGAGGGTGGTCCCGCTCAGTGACCTCCTCCACGGCCTGAGAGAGGGCACAGAGCCCTGAAAGCTGCAGGCTTGTGTCCAAGCTGGACATCTGCACGGTGGCCACGACCGCTGCCACGTGCTGATCCAGGGAGCTGCGCGGACCAGGACCTCGCAGGCCTCTAGCCATTTCTGAAATTGGTGAGAGAAAGCTAGTGGCTTAAACAAACAAACAAACAGAGTCTCCTCCAAGTTGGAAGTCTTTAAAGGTCAAGCTGAGTTATCCTACTGATATTGTAATACATTATTCATTTCTGTAGCTTGCATTCAGAGCTTTTCCAATGCTGCATGAGGGATTTAATAGCCAAACAATGAAGATGAAGATATTCTAGAAAACGGAGCCTCCTTTTCCATAGATACTGAGGGGAGCAGCAATTGGTTGGTTAGATATACTCAAGGCCAAAGGAAGGAAGATGGAAGGCATGCTTCCAGAGCATTCTCCCATGCAACAGCAACCATAGTCCACAGCTCTACCCGGACTATTTCTGTGGGGACTACCCAGGACTCGTTCCAACTTCTTTGCCCTCCCCTCCCAGCACCTGACTCACCACTGGCTGCCTCCTTCATCTCAGGGGGCAGAGCCATCCCCTCCATCACCAGAAGCTGGTTGAACAGCTGTGAGTCACTCTGTGCCATGGGGGGCTCAGTTTTTCCCTTGGCAGGTTCTGCAGCTGCCCTTGGGGGCTCAGCTTTTGCTTTGGGTGACTCGGTCTCCTCCTCGGAGAAGGTGGCCTCCGACTTGGACTCCTCTTCTGCATCTAAGGTGCAGGAGTGACTTCGTGATGAAGACGAGATGCTAAGTTCATCGGGCAGCAGCCCATACTTGGTGTAGATTTGGGAGCTGAGCAGGTCCCTGAGGGTGCTGCCCTCAAACCGACTGCTGAGTACCTGCAGCAGACCCTCAGCCATCTCCACGGGCACAGAGAGGTCACCCAGGGCCTTGTCACCCAGGGTCTGTCAACAGAAGAAGGTACGTACATTAGGAACAAGCAGACACAAAGGTCCTGGGGACACGAACAGAGAGGGTGGCTGGTCCCCACCATGCCTTGCATACCAGACCTCACAGCACTTGTCTCCTTCTCCAGCAGACCTCCCTCATACTCTCTAATCTCTAGTTCCAGCCTCCCCCTGAGCACCCCCTTAACTAGAAGTCCCTTAGAGAATCCCACCTCCAAACCCACTACAAACCCAAGTATCTCAGGCCTATGATACCTCATCCAGGTTCTCCCGAAGATTCTGGAAAATTGGCTGCTGCTCACATATGTCCAGCTTCCTGATGAAGAAGAGCAACTCCCACCACTCCGCCTGGGTCAGGTATCCCAACTGCTCATTCTTCTGAGGCTCGGGCTGGAGGTACGGCAAAGAGTAGAGCCCATCCAGAGGTTTCCAGTCCCAGGAGGGAAGTGCTAAGGATACAGGAACGGGAGTGTCATCATTCAGCAGGAACAGAGGGCATTTCTGAATCTCTGGGACAGCTCCTGGTCAGGAGTGGCTACATCCCATTCCTACTCCCCTGTTAAGAGACATGCTATCCACTTCCCTCAAAGGCTCACCTGTGCCCAACAGAGGAGCCCCTGACCCCTTCTCCACAGCTCCTGAAGCAGCGTCCTCGGCAGCTTCCTCAGGGCCCAGGATCTCTAGCATGTGCCAGTGTACCCAGTAGGTGCGGCCGGTTGACTGCCAGAAGACCTGGTATGGAGGAAGCAAGAAAGAGGCAAAGAAGAGGCTTCTGAGCCCTGGGTGGTGTAGGCTTGGGAGGACAAGGCTGGGCCCAGAGCGGGGACACATGGTCCTCAGATGCATAGCTGGCTAGCTTCAAAAAGCCTCGGTAGAGCAAAAGGCTCCCTTCCGCTATGGGATGGGCCCTGCCACTCATCTCCTAACCCTGATGGCCAATGCTCTGACACTCCCTCCCAGCCAACTCCCTGGGTGGAGGAGCAGGGAGTGTCTCCAGGTACCAGCTCTGCTTCCTGGGTGTAAGTCTCTGCTTGGCCCCACAGCCCACCGCATTTTCTCAGCCCTCCAAATTTTCCCAAGCCCTTCTCAATTGCTGACCCCCTTTAATCATTCCAATCTGCACAGGAGTTTTCTCGGGGGGGGGGTGGCCTGCAAGGGACCCCTGCTTGGAAGCCCCAGTTATGATCCTCCCAGCTAGTTTCCCATGCACCCTCGCTCACCTGCACAGGGGGCACGCCATTGTTGCTCTGGCGGAACTCGCCCTCGTCCCCAGCGCTGACCTCCTCATAGTCATCCAGCATGCGCACTCGCATCCCCGCCTGCAGCGTCTCTCGCACATACTCACCATAGCCACAGCGGCTCGAGAATTCAGAGCGTTGGCGGAAGATCCGCTCTTGCCTTCTGGGGGCAGCAACCATGGTGGGGAGCAAAAGGCTAGGGCCTGAAAGGCAGGGCTGAAAGATGGACCGGGTGGGCCGTGGCAGCAACGTGCTCTGTTCGCTGAGGTTCCGGGCCCAGCCCATGCTCCGCACCAGCTCAGAGATGAGGTTACCCACAGCCATACTGAACTCCAGCTCCCGCTGCCCCCGGCTTTTCTCCCGGCCGAACTCCCTGGAGGACAGGGAGCCTCGGTCGCCAGCCCCGGGCTCTGGGCTGTTATTCAGCTGATCCAGCAGGGAGGTGACACACAGGTAGCGTTTTACCAGGGAGAAGAGCAGCTTTCCTGGGATCTGTAGGACACAGTCTGTGGTGTAGGTTCATCTTCTCCCAGGTTCAGTCCCTCTCCTTTCCCCATAATATCATTCTCTACAGAGAAATACGAATGCCTATCCCCACACTTTGAGAAGGTCTCAAAATGTGATTTATAGGACGCACAAGGAGTGTCTTCAAAGAGAGATTCCTGGGTTCTAATCTGAGAAATTCTGAGTGGGGAAGCAAGCATGACCCTTCATTTTAACAAACTCCCCAAGTGGCCCTGGGGCGGATGCATGATCCCGAACCACGTTTTGAGAAGCGATGCCCTTGGCCTTGTACATGGCATTTCCCCCACAGCTGCCGGAGTACCTGAGGCAGATGAATGCCCTCAAAGGCCATGCAGTGCTCCTCAGAGGAGGTGGTCTCTGCAAACAGCTCCAGCAAAGTATAGCGGCTGTCAAAATCCATGTGCTGCTCGATGCCATCTTGCTGGCTCAGTGACAGAAGGACGTGAGCCCGACTCCCTGTAATCCACACCCAATCTTATCTTCTCCTCAATCCCCAAGACTTTCCCCTGCCTTTCCTAGACTATCTAACCCCTACCCTAGAGGTTTCCAAACTTATGACGGAGGCTCACGGTAAGGCATATAATTTCCATGGTAACCCGATACAAATATACACGCATATGACCAAAACGTATATTTTATGCCACAAAACTTACCTTACCAAGTGCTACCTGCTAGTTATTTTACATTAAAAAACATGTTGGTTGTAATCCACCAAACTGATGTCACAATCAATGAATAAATCTCAACTGACCATTTAAAAATATAAACTTAATCTCTTTTCTGCCACTGCACTGAGAATGGACAGATAAACAGGATACTATTATTTTATTCTATTTCTATACCTGTAATAGCTTATTAAGCTTTTTTTTTTTTTTTGGTGGGGGGGGCAATGAATTGGTATTCACCAAATATTAGGTGTTCTTCCAGAGTTGGAAAATCCCTCTTCTTTCTGTTCTTACTCCTTGTGGCCCCATTCTCTCCAGTGCTTTCCTTCTTCCCCTGGCTGTCTCTTACCAGCATCGTGGGCTGCCAGAGCCTGTAGCATCTTGCCCGCACTCCGACGGATCTGAGGCTCAGGGTTGCATAACATGTGCATGAGCAGGTCCAGGGCTCCCGTCTCCCTGAAGACCCCAGTGAGGGGCCCGATGCTGGCATAGGCACTGAGCACATGGATGGTGTGAAGCACAGCGGCTGTGAGGCTCGAGGTCCCACCTTCTGCCAGCTGCCTGGCAGCCCTGCGCACCAGCGCCCGCACATCAGCCTCCATCTCTCCCATCGCTGTGTCATCCAGACCTCCTGGATCTCGGGGAAAGCTTCCTGAACCCCCAGCTGGTTCATGCTGAGGTCCCTTAGATAGTGCCCGCTCACCTAACAGCATGGGGCAGTTGGCGTAGACTTCGGGGGCTGACAGCCACATGAGGATGTGTTCTGTCTTGCCCTCTTCCACACCCACTCTGCCCACTTCCCCACACTTCAAAACACTCCATCGGATCAGGTATTCAGGATGCCCATCGTGCCCAGGCCGCTGTCGAATAAGCTCTTCGGGATAGGCCTGCAGCCGGGGCCCCAAGGGCACCATGAGGTCCCCGGTGCGCCGTTCCCCCACCATCCTGACCTCCTGGACACACAAGGAGAAAGATAAAGGCAATGAGGGCAAGGGAAAAGACTACATGGAGGGGACAGAACCTTGAGACACAGATCGGGTGCAGGGTGACTGGTAAGCTGCCTGGTGGAACTTAAGAGAAAAACCCCAGAATGGGATGGAATACATAATTTGGAAATAGCAAGAGGATGAAATGAAGGGGTTTAAGAAATGGAAGAGGTTATGAAACAGGGTAAGAACAAAAAGGTCACAAAAAGAGTGACAGCTAAGTAAGACAGTCTGGGCAAAAAAGCAGGGTGGCCATGGGATACAGATCAAGACTTCGAAAGATAACAGGGCTGAGCAGGCAGGACAGCAGCAAGGAAGACAGTGGAGCCAGAGCAAATGAGGAAAGTGAGGGTAGAGGAGAGGCAGGGCAGGGAGTAAAAATGACAGCATAAAGCTGGAATATGGATATAAAGGAGTGGGCCATGGCAGATAGAATAGAGACAAAAGAAGGGTGGGAGGTGGGCCCCCACATCCAGATGGCTGGATGGGGAAAGTGTTTCAGGGTATTGTGAGCAGGAGAGGGGCCAAGGAGGCCAAATAAAATTATGGGAAAAAAAGACCAGGTTCCACCTGGCACGTAAGTTGTATGTCCGGCAGGGGTCTAAGGTAGATAGACACAGAGGTGGTAATCATGGAGCTGAAAGGTAAGAAATGAGGTCAGGAGATGGTGAAGATGTTAGAGAGGCAATATAGCACAGGTGAGACTCAGGTGTGAGTCTGAATTCTGGCTCTTGCATTTATTCCGTGAATACTTTTGGACAAGTCCCTTCACCTCTGAACCTCAGTTCCCTCCTCTGTAACATGGTGATCGTATTGTAATGTTGTAGAAACTGAGTAAGATCATGTAGGTAGATCACCTAGAACAGCTGCTAGCACACAGTGAGAGCTCCCTAAACACAACCTAATATTATTCTTAGCTGGAGAAGGAAGGGGCAGGCCTCAGAAAAATTATTAAGCCGGAAGATGATAAATGGGAATAGGAAGACAGCTATGCTGGCGATCAGTTAAAGGTACGTGTGGTATGTAGCAGTATGGGGTTAACTGGGGAGTGGTAAAAGTAGGAATACGGGGCATAAAAGATGACAGAAGAAAGGCGTGCAACGGAAGGGAAACATGGGATGTGGACCTCGATAGGGGCAGGGGTCCGGGTGGTATGGGGGAGGGGGAGAAAGACGGGAAAGTAATCGGAGATGTGGCGATAGAAAAATGATGAGCAGGGTGAAGTAAAACAACTGACAGGCCTAAATTTGGGGTAGGGAGGGGAGAAGAGGGAAATTATCATGGGCCCAGAATAGGAGCAGAAAACTAAGGTGTGGAGGTGAGGTCTGGACCTGGAGATGAGACAGGAGGTAGACGCAGGTAGCAAGGTCAGGCCCAAGCTTGCAGACCATCAGGGGTGCGGGAGGCCACTAGGGCAGCAGAACGGCGTTGGGGGGCGGGGTGAGGAGGAGGGGCGCGGTCCGAGGAGGCTGACAGGACCGGGCGAATCTCGGAGAGCAAGCCCTGGTTCTCCTCATCAGCCCCAGGAGAGCGGGTCAGGGAGGGGGAAGGGGACGCGTCAGGGACCAGGTCGCCGCAAGACTCTCCTCTCACCTCCCACCGCCCGGCTTGGCCCTCGCTGGGAGCCAGCGGCCGGTCCCGCCGTCCTGGCCCCGCCTCCTCAGCTGCTCCCTTCCGGGTCACACGGCCAGGGCGGGCGCGGCCCGGCTTCTACGGGGGCCCCAGCAGCCCACACCCGAGCGTGGCGGAAGGACGCGCGAGTGGAGCATGCGTAGTGGCCGCGCCGCTGCGCGCGGGGCGCGCTTCAGGCGGGGCTCACGCTCACAGTCACAGCCCGCGCTCACAGTCACGTTGCTCCTCGCCGCAGGAGTACGCAGCCCTTTCCATCACCTTGGAAGCCCCCGTCGCAAACCGTGGGTTGGCCTTCCCGGTCCCCCTGAAAGCTACACTCCCAACCCTGGAGCTGTTCTGTGAGTTTTCCCTAGGTCACTTGGCCATGAGTTTCCCAAACCCTTCTGCAGTGCTTCGGATTGGTTGAGTCACTTTTCCTATTAATTAAAATCGCTCATCTCTGTGTTGGCCTAAAAACCTAACAAAGCCATGCAGAAAGACAAAGGCTGCAGCTCCCCGGGATATCCCTTCAATTAAGTTACGGAGTTCCACAGCCCAAAGCACCCCTTAGTTTTGCTGTTCTCATCAGGCAGCCAGGCTTGCTTCTCAGAGCAACCTTTGGGGTTTGATTCGTGTTCATACTTCCCTCCCTCCCTATGCGGAAAAACAGAGGCAAAGACCCCCACAGTCTGTGCACAAAAATGATACATTTATTGAAAGAGTATTTTTTTTTAATACAAAAGAAAGCTCTGTACATAGGACTGTGACCATGTCCACTATTCCTGGGTCAACATCCCAGGGGAAGTAGAAACCACACTGACATACTCCACATTCGCGCATACACACACACACACACACTCAGGCACACTCAGGCACACGCACACAAGCACACTCATGTGCGCGCGTGCACAATTCATGCACGCACATACACACTCCAGAGCCACCAAGGAAGGGAAACACCAAGGGTTGCTGCACATATAAATGCCACCTCATCCCTGACGCACAAATGTTCTCCCAAGGCCACGCTCACACAACACACATTATAAGCACTTTGCCTGATTCACTCACTGGGTCTGTCTTTTGTGGGAAAGAGAGGAGGAATTCATCAGTCTCCTCCTCTGGGTGGGGGAGTGGGGAGTGAGTGAGTGATCGTGGAGTGAAACAAGAGCAGAGAAAGGGGGCTGGGCAGTTACAGACCTGAGTCCCAAGCTCCCCCACTCTCTGACCCCTGATTTGCCATGCCCCAGCCTTGTAAGCCACCCATAAGCCCCAGCTATCTCCAGGAGAAAGCCCAGAATGGTGACTTCCATCTTGGCACCCCAAACCGGGGCAAGACAGCAATGGGGGTTAGAGGTTACAGGGGGTTCTCAAACGCGTCGGCAAATCATCCCCTTGATAACTAGGCTGTGCGCAAAAACTTCCCCCACCCCTTCACCTAATCACAGAAGCAGGATTGTTCCTCCTGAAGGCAGTCACGGGGGTTAATAAAACTCCACCCCAACTGCTGCCCTGTTCTGAAAAAGCTCCCTTTCTGGATAAAGGGGGTGAAGGTAGGCTCTGACACAGGGTAAAAGACCCTCCCCCTATGCTGGCCCATCCTCAAGGTCTACCCCAAAGGGGGCAGAGAGGGGTAGGGCACGGCCCCTGTACAAATTACATAAATACTGAGGTTACACTTAGAAAAATAAAGTCATTTTCTTCAAGGCTTTTTGTCTTAATTTAAAAAAGTTACAGTAGCTGCTCACTCCCTGGGAGAGCTGCCCCTTTCTGGCTCCCCTATCCCTATACTCAGCCCAAGAGCTGCTCCCATTTCTTCTGACCCCCATTCCTGCCTCTTACCCCCTCCCAGACCCCACCCTGCTCACTGCAACTTGGGCCCCAGGCAGCTGCAGGCCTGGGGAAGCACAAGGCTGCAATGCCCATGCGTGTGGCACAAATGAAGTCAGTTGCCTCTACCTGACACCCTCCCACCCCACCCCCACATTTGGTCTCCCTCTTCCCTCTCCCTTGCAACAGCCTTAAAGGGCAAAAAGAGACCCAGGGCTGTGGGTCACCCTCCCCACCCCGTTGGGGCATGGCCTGAGGGCCCCTCCCCCGGTTTTCTCCTGGAAACAACCCAGGACCGGGCAATCCCAGAATCTCCCCTACACACTGGTGGGCCCCGAGCTCGTGGGGTGGCTCTGTCCCCAGAGGCCCAGCCAGTTCTGGGGAGCCCCAGGGCTCCCCAGGGAAGGGGAGCTTGGGCAGGGAGGGGGATGAGAAAAACGCCATAAAAAAAAGTTTAAATATTTTAAAAATATATATTTATAGATTTGTTTTCACTTCGTCTCCTCAAATAAAAAGTTCAAAATCAACTTTAAGTAAAGCAGCTGGGAGGAAGGGGGCGGGAGACAGGGTGAGAGGGAACTCTGATGGTTCCCTCCAACCCAGGAGTCCCTGGAGTTCCGAGGGGATCAGCAAGGCAGGGCAGGGCAGCTGGCCCTGGGAACCTGCTCTGTGCACAGGTCCAGCTCTCAGAAGCTGCAGGGACAACGGGGCGGTGGCGTGATGGAAGAAGCCCCATCTCCCCAGGTGGCTCCCTGAGGGGCAGGGGTAGGGCTCTTCTTACCCAGCCTGTGACAGACACAATGCTGACATGGGGTCAGCAGTGAGGCTGGGAGAGGACCCCAACTGCTTCCTCAGGGGGAACACGGTGCCTAGTCCCACAGAGGCCTGTGTGTGGGAAGGTGGGGCACGGTCCCATTGAATAAGCTAATACTCATGGCAAACATGGAGCCAAGCTGGCGAGGGGAGTCTGAGGAGGGAGGACAGCCCCACCATCAACAGAAAAGGGGAGGTGGAGCTAGAAGGAGGGGAGGGTGAGGGAGGATGGGGTGGAGGGCAGGCTGGCCCATTTCTTTGGCTGGAGTGAGAGGGCTCAGTCCTGTGGCTGCCCACTCCTCCTCCCTGCCTCCCTCCTGCGGCCCGTCAACGTGTGTGTAAAGAAAACGTGAAAAGGCAACAATAAATAAGTGGTGCCATCCCGTGGGCCATCTGTCCAGGGTGGCAGGGCGGATCAGTCACTCTTGGCGCTGTGGGCGGCGTCCAGGTTCACCACCTGTAACTCGGTGAGGTTGCTGCTGCTCCCAGCCTGCTGCCCTATCACAGCCATCTGGAGGGAAGGGGTGTGTCAGGAAGAGGGAGCAGGAACTGACCAGATAGCCCAAGCTCCCCGCTGCTTGCCTGCCTGTCCACCACAGGCCTGACTGGGAAAACTGACCTCCTGGCTGGGGGTCTTGGCTTTGACCAACGGGTTAATGGAACTCCGAGGTCAAGATAAAGAGCCGACTGGCTGGCTGGCTGGGGGGAGGTGAAGGGTGCCCCCAACCCCACCTACCTGATGAAGCTGAACTGCAGAAACAGGGATCTGCACTGTCCCAGACGGCGCTGTGAGGAACACCTGGGGAACACCACCTGCATCGGGAACCCACAGGAGACACTCAAACTGTTTGCTCTAGAGAAACTTCCAGATACTGGAGAAATGGTGATAATTGTACAAGTGACCCGGTAAGTCTCAGACGCAAGTACCCAAGGGTGAATGTCCAAATGTGTCCAAGCGTGCAGGAGTACCCTAGTGGACAGTCAGGGGTGTCGGGATACATGTGCAAGCATCCATGTGTGTGTGTGTGTAGGGGTATGTGTGGGCAGCTTAGTCTGTGTATGTGGATGTGAGTGTGTCCATCTAGGTGGGCATGTGGGGGCCCATTCGAGCGTGTGCCTGTGTAAGGGAGAAAACGGTCCTCCTTTCCTGAGCCCCACCGCACAACTCACCTTGCTCCTGGACCTGGCTGTGAGACACCTGCATGGTGGATGGCGCCTGGGAGAAGGCATTGAGCACGGTGAGGCTGCCATCAGCCAAGCCCGAGGTGGGTGCATACATCACCGCATGGGGACTAGGGTACATCATGTGGCCGCCCACAGTTGTGGGCACAGACGACGTCATGATGGTGGCAGGCAATGTCACTGGCAAACACAGACACACGTTAGAGAGGTTGGCCCTGGTCCCTACTGATAGACCCCATCCCACCTCCAGGAGTTCCAGGGCTCCGGACTCCTCATGCCATTACCCAGCTCAGCAGCTCGACAAGACTCGTTCCCCTGGCCCCTATGTCATCAACTAAGAAAAGCCTTATTTTTTCTTGAACATAGGAACACCAACCTTTAATTATATCCCATCATGTTATACCATTCCATTGTCTATCTGCTGAATTCTTCATTCCAAGACCATAAGGTCCTGGGAGAAACAAGGATTGCAATGACTGATCTACTCGAGGGAAACTCAGATATTCCCCTTTTATTTATCTTTTTCAGACACTCCCCTGTTAGGGGGCTCCATCACCCCAATTTTTTTAAAATTTTTCCTCCCTCTTCCTAAATGTGTGGCTAACAAACTCATCTTTTAAACAACCAAGGTTAATGTGCATAAGATCACTTGGGATCTTGTTAAAATGCGGATTCTGATTCCACAGGTTTGGGGTAAGGCTTAAGAGTTTACGTTTCTGGGGCACCTAGGTGGCTCAGTGGGTTAAGCCTCTGCCTTCGGCTCAGGTCATCTCGGGGTCCTGGGATCAAGCCCCGTATTGGGCTCTCAGCTCAACGGGGAGCCTGCTTCCCTTCCTCTCTCTCTGCAGGCCTCTCTGCCTACTTGTAATCTCTGTCAAATAAATAAATAAAATCTTTTTAAAAAATGGTATACGGGGGCGCCTGGGTGGCTCAGTGGGTTAAGCCGCTGCCTTCGGCTCAGGTCATGATCTCAGGGTCCTGGGATCGAGTCCCGCATCGGGCTCTCTGCTCAGCGGGGAGCCTGCTTCCTCCTCTCTCTCTCTCTGCCTGCCTCTCTGCCTACTTGTGATCTCTCTCTGTCAAATAAATAAATAAATCTTTAAAAAAAAAAAAAAATGGTATACGTTTCTATCAAGTTCCCACATGATGCTGGTCTGTCCATAGACCACATCACATATAACAAGGTTGTTAAGGGCAAAAACTTAAAAGTAATTTTATTTTAGGGTGCCTGGGTGGCTCAGTGGGTTAAGCCTCTGCCTTCGGCTCAGGTCATGATCTCAAGGTCCTGGGATCAAGCCCCACATCAGGCTCTCTGCTCAGTGGGGAGCCTACTCCCCCCCCCCCCGCCTGCCTCTTTGCCTACTTGTGATCTCTGACTGTCAAATAAATAAATAAAATCTTTAAAAAAAAAAAAGGTAATTTTAGTTTGAAAGCATTTCATCATTTCTGAAATGACTAGAGACACTGAGGGGAATTATGGCTACTCAAAACTTAGGATGCCCTCCCACAAGAAGACAACTGCTCTATAAATCTTTCGGTAATTAAGCAAACACCGTGTCCTTGGGCAAGTAACTTCTCCTTTCTGGGCCCCCAACTTCTCATCTGAATGAGAAGAGTGGCTCCAATGGTCCCTCATTCCTTCCTGAAATCCACAGCCCTAATGCAACACAGGATTCCAAACCCTGCCATCCTCACCTGACCTTCCCATAAGGATTAGGGTAATGGTTGAGCCAAAAGCCTCCATGCCTATCTTAAGAAACTGTCTGACCCAGGCACATGGGCGGCTTAGTGGGTTAAGCCTCTGCTTTCGGCTCGGGTCATGATCCCAGGGTCCTGGGATCGAGCCCCGCATCGGGCTCTCTGCTTGACAGGGAGCCTGCTTCCTCCTCTCTCTCTGCCTGCCTCTCTGCCTACTTGTGATCTCTCTCTGTCGAATAAATAAATAAAATCTTAAAAAAAAAAAAAAAAGAAAAGAAAAGAAAAGAAACTGTCTGACCTTAGTTATAGGAGGGGTACTGCTAGGCCCCTGCGGCTAGACCTCATGAAGGAGGTAGGGCAGGGAGGAGAGAGCTTCGAGCCATACCTGTCCCGCTGGAGGAGGTCTGCGTGAGGTCTGTGCTGCTGTCGCGAGAGGGAGACGCTTGCTGCGGGGCCTGGTGCACCTGAATGGCCTGCACTGGGACCTGCTGGGCCACTGCCCCACCTAGGAGACACAGAAACTTACTGACTTACTCATGCTCTGTCCTACCCAGTTACCATCTGCACCAAGCACCCACGAACACCCCGGCCCCAGGGTCTGGCACACCGCTCCCCAACTCCCATAACTATCTTTCCCAGGAGCTAATGAGGCCTTTTATGTCCTGAATCTTGTCTCCAGGGGTTTCTGCACTCTGCTCTTGTCCCTCCCCAATCCTCCCACCCAGGGCTTGCTTCTGCCTCCTTGGGTGATAGAGGAGCTAGCACTGAACGAACGAGAACATGCCCCACTCAAGGTAGGGAGGTGGTAAAATGTCTACTGTCCCTCTGGCAGTGGAGGCACAGAACTGGGCTGGCTAGACAAGGCCAGAGGGCATGGTTGAAACTTACCGACAAGGAGAGTAGGGGTCCCAGGAGGAAGGGCATGCCTGCCAGTGGGAGATAAGAGGCTTCCCTCAAGCTCTGGCTGTCCACCCTCCTTCTGAGCAAGGAAAGAGGTCCCCCTTGTGCCAGCCCTCAGCCCACTCTTGGCATGCTCAGTTTGCCCCTTGTGACTCACCAGGCATGAGGGTGAAGCTGGTAGGCAGCTGCATGAGGCCCCCAGAGGAGACGGGGCCGCTGCCTGTACTCTTCAGCACAGTCCCGTTGGCACTGCTGACAGCGCTGGGGCTGACGCTAGCAGACACTGGTGCCAGGTAGTTCGTGATGGGGAAGGAGGGGCCGCTGCTGACTTGCATGGTGGTAGAGGTGCTGGGTGCTGTTTGGATGGTGGAGGTGGTACCCGGCAGGTTGGTGACCGTGAACGCCTGTTTCAGTGTGTCCTACACCCAGAGTAAAGATACAGCAGTGAGCCTCTGCCAGACCCTGCCCCTGCAGAAGCTTTGTGTGGAATGCCAGCCCAAGACCAGAATCAGTGTGCTTGGGTTCAAACCCCAGCTCTGCCATTTACCTGCTGTCTGACCCCTGGGCAAGTTACTGAGCTGCTGAGCTTCAGTTTCCTGTCCGTAAAGGAACACTTAGCCCATAGGCGTGATGAAGACTAATAAGTGAACATAGATAAAGTTCCTAACACCTAAAAGGAGCAATAAGTATTTGCTGTGCTTATAATGAGGGTGATATCATCATCATAAGTCCCAGAATCCTCTGCCCCAATGGACGATGGTAATCACTCTGGCTGCGGAATCAAGCATGGAGGTCCATTCCCAGCTCTGGCAATGACCATCTATGTGATCCTGGGAAAATCATTTCTTCTTTCCAAGCCTCAGTTCTCCTGGTGTATAAACACGAGAGGGCTGAGCTACTATGTCCTCTTTAAAAATGTCCTTCCTGCTCTGATTTGCCAGGCTTCTGAGATAGGGACAAGAGTTTTTCAGGGAACTTAGGGCTTCAGAGAGATCTTGGGTGTCTGGCAATTAAGCATTCATGCCAAATACTTAAGATTTGGACTACCAAAGGAATTTATTTCTCCAGCAAAATTCCCTGGGAATAAATGAGCCCTACTGCTTCAAGAGTTTGTAACTACAGATGACACGCCTGTAAGAGGGGGGAATCTGGAGCACTGACTCTCCCCTCCACGAGCCTTTGTTCTTAGAAGGGGAAGGAGAAAGCCACGATCTGAGAACCAAGCCCAGAGAACTGAGGGGGTTCAAATCCTGGGGGTGGGTCAACGCGGGATGTTTGCTAGGCAGCCGAGCTCAAAGCCCCCGATTGGTGAAGGCGTTGCTAAGGCAAACAGTGCCGCTTCTTCTGATTGGCCAGTTAGTGAAGGGCCACCCGGAAGGAGGAGCTCCCGAGAGAGGCAAGGGAGGAAGCCCTGCCCCCTCTCCTTACCAGGAAAAGGAAGGGGGAGGCGTAACTAGGGCCGGCATCCCTAGCAGCCGCGAATATACTCCCTAAACGTGTCCAGGCCCGGACATCCTGAAGAGGTAGGCGGCTGGCTAGTTAGGTAGTCTCCAGCCCAGTCAACCAGCCCGCCTGCCGACAGTGCTGGGTTCCCAGGACCCTGGAGCCCACGGGTGCTTCCTTCCTACTCCCTGGCAACCCAGCTTGCCGCGAGGGCAGGGCTAAGCTACGCCCCCGCCCCCAGCAGGGAGACAGCTGGCGGGAGGAATGCGAGGGCCCTGCCAGGCGGGCGGGCTGCAGGCGGGAGGCCGGCCTGGAGCCGGAGCCGGCCTTATAAGGGCACAGAGGCCGCCCGCTTATCTAGGGGGCCGGCCTCCTGTCAGGATGGCGAGGATGGACACCTGTCCCCTAGGATGAGGGGTACTAACCCAGCTCCGTTCCACGTCAGTGGGCGCCTATCCTGAGTGAGGGAGAGAGAGGAGCACCCACCCCTACCCCTCTCTGCCGGTGAAGTCCCTCCTTTTCTTTTCCCTTAGATAGGCGACCCAAACACACCTTGGTCTCCCCACTGCTGTCGGACTCCGACACCTGGTAGGTGAGGTCTGTTTCTTCAAAGCCCGTGGCACTCATTCTCTGGTCTGTGGTGGGGTCTGAGCGGGGTGGAGAGTCTGGCGAGTTGAGGCAGGTCTGAATCAGTGCCTTGCCAGTCTCACTGGTGATCATGGGCTGCAGTTTGCGGGTGGCAAAGGTATACACATGGCCTGTTTCACTGGCCACCAGCAACAGCACCTGTGTCCCTGTCAGCGTGGACAGCTCATAGGCCTGGGGGGGTGGGGAAGATGGGTAAGTCAGCCAAACTTTTTCTCTCTACCTTCCTTGGGAAGTAGGGAATACACAGTGATCTCAAGCCCCTGCCCCATCCCACCCCACCCCCAGTGACCTTCCTCTCCAGTGACTGGGGCTGGGGGAGGGTCCTATCAAAATATCTGAAAGAGAGCTGGAGAGCAGAAAAACTACCCATGCTCCTCCTTTGAGAAGCAGCCACTGACCTGCAGATAGCCCAAGCAAGCAGTCACAGCCCCCTAGTGACAGAATGTATAACCTCAGGGGACACAGAGGGCCCCAGGTAGCGGATCCTGAATACAGCTTGGTGCCAGGAGCCTCAGAGAAAGGGCTCCCACCCACCCCACCGACTCTTCGCTGTCATAGGAAACAGAATAAAGCTGCTATCTCACTAGAAGTCCCAGAAGACATTAGGGATGGGGGTGGTCACATAAGTTCTAAACTGTCCCATGTTTCTTCCCAGAAACTGCACAGGTCCTAACCTTATGCCCTAGAATACTGTGCTACCAGCTTTTTTCTTTCTTTGTCTTGATGCAACAGGGTTTGGAGTGATGGGAGATAGGGCTAGATTAGCAGCTACTACCCTGCCACGAGCTCAGGGAGGGGACTTTCAAGAATGGCCTCAGAGATGGCCTCCTTACTCCCAAAAAAGTTCCACAACCCACCTTGGAAGCAGCTCTGGTTTTTATATGGGACAGAAATAAACACCAGCCCATGTCCCCAGTGTTCTAGCTTCTTGTTTCCCAGTTCATCTGCTTCCATCCTTTCCCTTATCTCCTACACCTCAAGACACTGTTTCCTCACCCCTTTTCACTGGATAGCTGGCTAGAAGAGGAAAAATTTCTAGGTACCTCTGCAAACCTCCCTGCCTTCCCCCAAACTCCATGCACAGATTCTCTCTAGGGCTGGAAATCCCACTTGTCCCAAAGGCAGATGGTCCTGAAGGTTGTCCTGCAGGGAGTGCACCGGTGTCCATTGGATGCAAGAGAAGACACAAGGCCATCGTGGGACTCAGTCCCTGCTGCTCAAGGCAGCATCAGTTGTGCTGCCCTGCTCCCTCACCTAGGGCTCTTGAGCCCCATTGGGTCATCAGCCCTGCTTGTCCTTCCAGCCAGCACTACTCTTGTGGTGCCCACCTTCCTCCCACACATGCTGGCTCATTGTTTTTACAGAGCTCTAGCCTCTTGAACTCCATACCTTCCCCCTCCGCTCCCTGCTTTTCCGGCACCCTCCCTGAACACCTGAAGGCACTGGATCTAGTGACCCCCGCGTCTCATTAACCACCTCCCGGGCAGCCTCCCATTACCACTCTTCACCCCTTCACAAGGGCCCTGTTCCTCTCCCGCGCCCGTCACTCCCACCTCGGCGCCTTTCCCGTCTTCTCTGGACGTTCCCGGCATCTCCCCTCTCCCCACATTTCCCCGGCGGCCCCTCCCCTTTCGCCCTCCCGGGGTAACAGCCATCCCTCCCACACACCTCCTGCGGACTCGCCGCCTCTCACCTCCGCCTCGGCTCTGCCTTCCTCTCAGGCTCCCCTTGCGTGTCCCCACCCTCCCGGTCCCCCGTGGCCGGCCAGCCTCCGGGCCCGGTACCTTTTTCATGATGCCTGTCTTCCTCTTGCTGAAGGTCGTGTAGCGCCGCAGTTTGTTGTCGATGAACTCCATCTTGATCTTCACGCGGCCCCGAGTCTTCTTACCCGGCTTGGCCCCGCTCACCGCGCCACTCACCGGCCCATAGCCTCCGGTGGCCGCCGCCGCCGCCTCGGGCCCACCGACGAGCTCCATCTCGCTCAGGCTCCGCTTGAGGCCGCGCCGCTCCGTGCCCAGCTCCTCCTCCTCGCCCGACTCCGAGTCGCCCTCGCTGCCGCTGTAGACTAGGGCCCCCGCGGTGGGCGCCGGGGTGGTTGTCGCTGCCGCTGCAGCCTCCCGCTCGAGGCGGCCCGGCCCGAGCCCCGCGCCGTTCCCGGGAACCCGGCCCCCGTTAGCCCCGCGAGTCCCGCCGCCGCCGCCACCTCCCGGCCGCCCCGTCGGGGTCCGGTTCAGGCTGCCTCCCAGGGCCGAGCCCCGGCCCAGCGCCGCGGCGGCCCCAGCTTGGCTCGGTAACATGGCGCTCAATGCAGGAGGGCGAACGGGCAGTCAGCGAGGAATCGGAGCTGCCGCCGCCGCCGCCATCGGCTTCCCGGCTCAACCCGGCACTCCCGCTGCTGCTAGAGCCGCTATAGCTGCCGCCGTCGCCGCTGCGAACCCGGGGCCCCTGCACGCCCGGGCCGACCTGGGCCCTCACTTTCTTGCCCCTGTGGCCCGGGTTGCCCCAGGCCGCGCGGAGCGCCCCCTGTCCGTATGCTAGGGCGGCGCGCCCGGCGGCCGTCAGCGTCCCCCGGGGGGCAGGGGCTGCTGGCCGCGGCCGAGACGGCGGGTGGAGGGGGCCGGGACCACGCGCTGGCGGCGGAGGGATCCCCCGACCCTTCCCCCCATATAAAGAGATACAATGTTTCCTTTTATGGCGAGGCCGTTCCTTATATGGTGAGCCCCTGCGCCCCCTCCGCATTGGTCCGCGGTTCCGGCACCTCCGCTTTCCATTGGCCCACAGGGAGCTCTTATTTGCATAGACATACCGAACTCGCTGCTGTCATCCCGCGTCAGACGGCGACTCCGAAAGGGGAGGAGCCGAAGCCTCTTAAAGGAACAGGAGAGGCGGTACGACTCCGCCCCCCAGACCAGAGAATGGTAGAATTGGGAGGGACCTGAGGAGAGGAAGCCTGGGAGGGGACCCGAGCGCAGTCCCGCGGCGGGATGGGAGCAGCACAGGGAATCCGGCCCTGCGAGGGCTGGAAGCAAACATTAGGGTAGTCCCTGAGCGGATTGGGCGGGTTGCGGTAAATGATAGAATACAGCCCAAATTCCAAGGGAATGCAGGGATTGGACCACTTCCCCCAAGCCTTGCTGAGGGAGGTAAATTTACGGGCTGCGCAGAGGAGACTTGGGTCCCCGGTGTCCAGACTCGCTTCCCCGCCGCTCGACTCCAACCCTTCCCCTCCCCCCCGACTTCCTTTCCCTTTCCCTCTCTTTTCAAGGCGACGACACTTTCCCACCAGGCCGGCTCCCCGGTCCTCATTCATCATCCTCTATACTAGAGGGATCTTTGGCAGACGGACATCTGGAAAAGACCGAGGGAGACAGTCGGCTTCCTGGTCCCCGAAGGGGGCAGGGAGACGAGATGAAGATCAGTGAAAACTTCCAGCTGCGGTCTGGGCTGGGGGAGGGGATGGTCCTGAGGATAAAGCCCACCCCATCGCCTGTGCAAAAGCCTGGGAAAAAGCAGAGCCAGGCAGAAAGTTTCAGCAACTAAGCTAGCCAGCCAGCCAGCGCAGCGCGTACACACACACACACACACACACACACACACACCCTTCTGTGGATAACCCATGGTGGGGGCAGGGGTAGTTAGAACAGGAGCAGGACAAAGCCCATGTTCAAGGTGTGGGTCGTGGTCTCAGCTCCAAAGCCATGAAAATAGGTTGGGCTTTGCTGTTACAGAAAATTTTCAAATCTGGAATCAGCCTCTTTGTATCCCTGTGGCTGGAAACAAGTATTGAGCTTCTCCAGATTCCACCATATTCTTCATTGTTGGTACCCATCCCATGTTGGGATCTTAATACAGATTAAATGAGATAAAGGCTAAAGCATAGAGTAAGTGGTCAGTGGATAGTTAACAGAAGCTCCTGGGATAAAAACCTCATCGCTGGGATAAACATCTGGTTGCCTTTAAGGGGATGGGGGAATGATGATTCCTGCCTTAAAAGTTTTTGTGAAGATTAAATAAAGCAGTTTGTTGTGACCCATTAGTGGTGATGATAATGAAGTGACTTCAGTGTACTGCAATGAGCATTTAAAATAATAAATGAGTATTACAAAACACTAGGGCAAATATTTTTGCCTAGAACTTTTGTTTGCATTATTTTTACATTGAACCATATAAAATGGCCATTTTATAGGTCAAGAGGGTAGTATATTGTCGATTTCATATGGTTCAATGTGCCAACCAGATAACAATGTCAATTGCATTTCCTACTGTAAGTCATGTTCAAGGACTTTGAGAAATACTGAAACAAGGTATGTTCAAGTGATTTGTGAGAACTAATGTGTGTATTAGTAGTATCATCAAACCCTTACCTATGGGAATTAAGAGTCCTACTCTTCCCCAATTCCCAATAGCTTCAAAGAGGTGGGGATCACCCCCCCCCCCTTTTCCTAATTTACTTTACATCACAGGTAGTTTAACATATGGAATGTGTTAGCTCAAGAGGAAGAACAGGTCAAATACATAAATAGGTTCCAGAAGAGCCCCAAGAAGGGGCCACTAATGGTGCTTCGGACTGTGATCTGTCTGAGCAGGGCAGTCTTAAAACCACAGCCCTGGGCTGATTCCTTCCTCACTTCTCTTTTTTTTTTTTTTTTTTTTTTTTTGGTTAAAGATTTTATTTATTTTAGAGAGAGAGGGGGATCACAAGTAGGCAGAGAGGCAGGCAGAGAGAGAAAGGGAAGCAGGCTCCCTGCTGAACAGAGAGCCAGATGCGGGACTTGATCCCAAGACCCTGAGATCATGACCTGAGCTGAAGGCAGAGGCTTAACCAATGAGCCACCCAGGCACCCCATCCTTCCTCACTTCTAAAGACAATTTTTTGAGACCCTCCCCTAATTTAGACCCATGCAAGGTTGACAAGCCTTAGCATTGGTACCCCCAGAGGACAGCTACTGTCTGCCACATTCACCAGGCATGGTGGGTGGAATGAGCACAGTTCTTAAGTTTCCTTTCAAATAGTTGATCTCTCCCATTTCACCCAATCCCTGGGCCACTGCCCACAAGCGTTAATGCCCCAGCTCTTTGGGCTGGGATGGCTTCATTTTCACAATCCTTTGTCACCATGGGGTGGGGGGAGGGGTGGGCGGGGCACCACAGCCACCTGGGACTGGATTACTGTAGGCTCAGGAGCCAAAACTGTCGATATGAATAAAGGCAAAAATCAAGAAGTAGCTCACAGATATGTTTTGTTGGTGTTGTCTAACTCCGGGTCTGGCACCCCTAAGAGCACTAGAGCCTTGACCTAAACTGAGCAGGGGCCATAGCAGACACCTCTGCTCTCAGGTTCACTATAGGCTCCACACAGCTCACTGAGCTCAGATAAGTGCCTGGCCTGGCCTCTCTGGAATGTGAGTTTGGTACTTCTCCGATAAGGCCTGTATCACAGTAGCCCCCGTGGAAGACGGGAGCTCATGTCCACCCCAGACATGAAGGACCTCCAGAGGGGCATCAGAATGCCAGCCAGATGCCGCAGATACACCATTCTCACCTTGACCTTTCTTTCTTTCTCCAGATTTTTATCACCCAAGTTATACCAGAACAAAAATTAAGGATTGCTTTAAAAAATGACTTATCACACACACAAGAAAAAAAGAAAGAAAAGAAAACCAAAAACTACCACTCTAAGTGTTGGCATTTGGAATTAAGCTTTACACAAGGACTCTTTGTGGAGAAGAGATCTTGTGGCGATGGTAGCGTTAGAGAGAATAAGGAAAAGAGGTTGTTGACTCAGTGTGCCCAGGGAAAGTCTGCAAAGCCACACTCCAGACACTACTAGTGCTTCCCACTGGAGAGTACAGTTGGAGAGAGAGGAGTGTGTGTTTTGCTTTCTATAAGTCTGTACCATTTTACTTCTTCCATGATCATTATTTTTTTAATGTTTTTTTCTTTTTTTAAAAAAATATTCTATTTATTTATATGACAGAGAGAAGTCACAAGTAGGCAGAGAGGCAGGCAGAGAGAGAGGGGGGAGCAGGCTCCCTGCTGAGCAGAGAGCCTGATGCGGGGCTCGAGCCCAGGACCCTGAGATCATGACCTGAGCCGAAGGCAGAGGGTTAACCCACTGAGCCACCCAGGCGCCCTTGTTTTTTTCTCTTAAAATTAAACAAAGATAGAAACGGTAGGGGGGCGCCTGGGTGGCTCAGTGGGTTAAAGCCTCTGCCTTCAGCTCAGGTCATGATCCCAGGGTCCTAGGATCAAGCCCCACATCAGGCTATCTGTTCAGCAAGGAGCCTGCTTCCCTTCCTCTCTCTCTCTCTGCCTGCCTCTCTGCCAACTTGTGATCTCTGTCTGTCAAATAAATAAATAAAATCTTAAAAAAAAAAAGAAAAGAAAAGAAACAGGGTAGTGGTAGAATAAATGGATTCTGATGATGGGCTACACAGGGGAGGGGGTGCACAGAGAGGAGGACTCACAATGGATGGAAGTAGGATGACCATCACCCCCAAATCAGTACCATTGACAGAAAAAGAGGCCCTGGCTGGAGAAGCAAGGTTGTGAGAGAGAGTTCAGTGAGGGCCCTGGGAAGCAGGCAGTGCAAAATGACCTGCAGGAAATGGGGAGTGTGTGTCTGCAGCTTGAGGGTGAAACTAGAATCTGAGCTAATGCTCTGGGAATTATGCACACCGAAGGGCCAATTAAAGCCCCAGGATATGAGACAAGATTCCTGAGGGTGAGCACATGGAGAGACAAAGCCAAGGAGAGAAACCAGAACAGCTGGCTCTGGGGCAGGCAGGCAGAAGGTAGAGACAGCATACCAATGCCAAAGTCAAGAGAGGAGAGTCTGAAAAAGTAGATGTGATGAGCAGTGTTAGCAGTGGCCGAGCCGTTAAGGAAGACCAGGAGCGAGAGGAGGGTTAGTGCTTGGCCTTCTAGAGTACTTGTATCTTCCTAGTACTTCCAAGCACAACCCACACTTAAGAACTCATTTTACATCATGACTTATGGTGAATTAGATCGCTGCTCCCAGTTCTTCACACTTTGAGTGGAATTACACATCCAACATCTTTGCCATGTGACTCTACATTATCTCTTCCTGGTTTTGATGTTGGGTTTCAACATGTGACCTGCTTTGGCCAATGAAATGTTAATAGACTCATGGTTACATATGTCCATGTGGGATCCGGCAGGACCCCTTACATTAGTGCCCTGCAGCAGAACATGCTCTGGGGCCCACAGAGGAGACCCAGGCCAGACCTACAGCCTGGAGCCAAGCCCAGCTCAACTCCACCAGGTCCGGCCAAGATCAGCTGAACCTCGCCAACCTGCAGATTTATGCGTGACAAAAATAAATTGTTGTAAGAACTGAAATTTAGGGGCTTATTATACAGCATCGCCACCCCAAGAGCTGACATAATCCAAGACACACAAACATATTCAATATCACATTTTGTAAAAGAACACTTACCCTTAAGGTATCCAATGTACTCTGATAGTTTCTATCGTTTCATTCTTTTTATTTTATTTTATTTTTTAAGATATTTATGTATTTCCTTGAGAGAGAGCACAGAGAGGAAGAAGCAGACCCCTGCTGAGCAGGGAGCCCAACATGGCACTGGATCCCAGGACCCCAGGATCATGACCTGAACTGAAGGCAGACGCTTAACTGACTGAACCACCCAGGTGCCCCATTTCATTCTTTGTTGAATGCCAGCTGCAACCCACACTTTGTAAAACAATGTTCTAGAAAAATTGTTCTTAAATCTTTTTTTCACTCCAACACATCTGTGGGCTATAACACACTGTATATCAACGAGTAAGTGGTTCACTTACTGGCTGTGCGACCTTGGGGAAACTACCCAACCACTCTGAGTTTCAGTTTCCTAATCCGAGAAATGAGAACAATAATATCTGGCTCTAGACTAGTTGCAGAGATTCAACGGGATAATGCACGTTAAGTGCTTAGCAAAGTCACTGGCATTACACAGGTATCCAATACATATTAGATGTTATTTTCATTAATGAGAAGTGTGATGAGGAATTGAAGGAACCAGAGAAATTTCATAGTTAAGACTGAGTTATGGATTTTCTCTTGGATGGGGAACCAGGCTGAAGTTACTGGAATAAGGCAGAGTATGACTGATGACACTAAGTCTAACTAACTAATTAACTAACAAAGGGTTGGGAATCAAACCAGTTGAGTGCCCTCAGCAAGGGCATCCATGAGGCATCAGGCACTATCCCTCTGCTCTGTTCTACCTGCTTGGCTCTCTCTCCAAGAGTCGTACAGGGATTCAGAGACCTGAATCCATCATTAACTCCTTCTCCAATCCAACTCTAACTTGCTCCCAGACTCCCCACCTTCTACCCTCCCCACCTGAGCAGGAGGATTAAGCCAACCAGCAAAGAATAAGTAGTTGGCAGTCAGAGAGCAACAGAGGGTCACAGGGACAAGAAGTGGCTTCGCATCCTCCAGGCCCATATTCTCAACGCCCCGTGAACCAGAGAGAAAGGCCAGTGTCTACTTGTCATTCCCGTCCAAACCCCACAAGACTTCATGACAGCACATGGACACTTCTGATAAGTGAGGGACAAAGGGACACCATCCATGGGCAAGGGCAGGGAATGAGCATCAGAAGCAGGCTGTAAAAAAGGCTTCTTTATTGAGAGCAGCGAGTGTTAAAAAACAAAATAAAACAAAACAAACAAACAAACAACAACAACAATAAAGGTGTGAGGGAGGGGT
This sequence comes from Mustela nigripes, assembly GCF_022355385.1. Classification (NCBI taxonomy): domain Eukaryota; kingdom Metazoa; phylum Chordata; class Mammalia; order Carnivora; family Mustelidae; genus Mustela; species Mustela nigripes. Next base: position 60,565,078 of record NC_081561.1, read on the forward strand.
GGCCCACCCTCCCACCTCCTCCAGGGCCCACCCCTCCCTCGCATGCCCCCCACCCCACGCTGCAAGTACATACAAAAGCCGCCCACGGTGCATACAAAAAGGGCGGGTTATATAGTGTGAAAAGCTCCTGAAAACTCCTTCATCTGCCAGGCACTTAGGATGAGGAAAGGAGAGAAGGGTGAGGAGGAGGCATGGGTCTGGGTCAGTGTGCACAAGTCCACGGGGGGGAGGATTCACTGGCGCATCCTCCATAATCCTGGTGCAGAGTCCAGGGTGGGCCCCAGGGACCAGAACTATCCAGAAACTTGAGTATATGAAGGAACTCCCCTCAGACCCGGCTCATCTCCAGCCTAGCCCTCCCTGGGCCAACTTGGCAGGTGAGTGGCAGAACTGGACCTGGTCAATGGGAGGAGACCCAGGCCAGAAATTGGGGTTACCTGAGGTACCCACACTGTCCCTGATGGGGGAAGGAGTGGCAGAGAAGGCTGCCCAGCTCAAGGCCCTAGTCACTCAGTCTGGGTCTGAATCAGCCTCCCCAGGGCTGAGGATGAGGGAGAGGAGGAAAGTCCAGGCCCTGCCCAGACCTTAATAGTGCCTGTGGTCCCAGGGCAGGGCTCCTGGGGCCAAGGAAGACAGGGATCTTGCCCATCATGCTGTGGGAAGAAATCCTCCCCTGCCCATGCCATCCTGAGGCACAGCCTGCCTGGGCTCCTTCCTCACGGCTTGCTGTCTGCAGGGTTGTCTCCCAAGGTGTTAGCGATCTCGCTGAAGGACGGCCGGTCCTTGGGGCTGAGGGCCCAGCAGCGTTGCATCAGGCGGTAGAGCTTGGAAGGGCAGCCCTCAGGCTGTGGGAGTCTAGCCTTTCCAGCCTGCAAGTCTGCAGGGAAGATGGATGGAGTCTTGGTCAAAACATTTCAACACCTGTCCTACCCAGTGGAGCCCATAGTTCCCCAAGCAGCCACACGAGGGCGACTCGGGGTCAGAGGCACTGGCCAGTGAGTGGTACATGGGCACTGAGTCCAGCAAGGGGCATACGGGAAGTATCTTGTAATCAAAGGTGATGGCTCCTGTGATCCTGGCCCCAGCTCTCTCTGGCTGGTGAGGGCAGGGTCCACAGGAGGCACACAATGCATGAGGACCAAAGTGGGGTCAACGGGCAGGCGTCAGAGTAGCTGGACTGGGCACTGGGATCAAGGACTATTTACCAACCGGTACCAAAGTATTACTTAATCAGTATTTCAGCTGGGGTAGCCATATCTGGACACCTACTAATACCAGCCCTGGGAAGTGAGGCAGGCTTGGTGGGCCCCGGGACCCTGAGCAGACCCTGCACCTGGCAATTATCTGGAATCATCCTTCAGAAACACAAACTGCCTACCGGCCAGAACTTCATCGTCCGCCTGCCCGCCGTGGGGCATCTCTCCGTGGGTGAACACTTCCCACATCAGCACGCCAAACGCCCAAACATCCGACTTGGTGGAGAAATCACCCTCCAGGATGGCCTCGGGGGACATCCAGCGCAGTGGCACCCAGGCCTGGCGGAAGTGGTAGTACTCACTATGGGAAAGAAACATGCACAGGCATGGGGCGGGGCCTCATGGCCCACGGAGTACCAGGGGGTACAATGGGTCACACGGCCTGAGATCCCAACCTCATCCCAGACCTGGCTCTCATACCCAGGCTAGAACCCAGCTTTTCTCCAGCAAGGCATTCAGAGAAATTGGTAGCATTTAGGCTGAGCATGGGGGTATGCTGGATGAAAATTTAGAGGCATCCATGTGGTGACTGGTGCCTAAAAATTCCATTAAGAATCAAAATTTAAAGCTTAAAAAAAAAGGCGGGGGGGGGGGGGTTGTGCCTGGGTGGCTCAGTCGCTTAAGCATCTGCCTTCAGCTCAGGTCATGATCTCAGGGTCCTAGGATCGAGCCCCGCATCGGGCTCTCTGCTCAGCAGGGATCCTGCTTCTCCCTCTCCCACTCTCCCTCCTCGTGCTCTCTCTCCCTCTCTAATGAACAAATAATTTTTTTTTAAAGATTTTATTTATTTATCAGAGAGAGAGAGGGGGAGAGAGCGAGCACAGGCAAACAGAATGGCAGGCAGAGGCAGAGGGAGAAGCAGGCTCCCCGCTGAGCAAGGAGCCCGATGTGGGACTCGATCCCAGGACGCTGGGATCATGACCTGAGCCGAAGGCAGCTGCTTAACCAACTGAGCCACCCAGGCGTCCCGAACAAATAAAATTTTTTAAAAAGAATTAAAATTTGCCTCAACATTAGTAGTTTTAAAAGCTAACAATCATATATTTTTCTGTTTAAAACAAAATGTAAAAAAACAAGAACACGTTAAATGGAGAAAAAACTTCGAAAGCTTTACTAGCAATAAACCAATTAGGACTCAAGCTAACAGCCAGACGCGCTGTGGTGGCGCAGAGCCAGAGTGACCCTCAGAGAGGTCCCCAAGAGGCTGTGCGGTGTTTCCTGGCACCCCAGGGCAGTCCCTGGCCACCGCTGCTGAGCTCGAAGCACTGGGCTTCAATACAGTGATTACCAAATTCAGGAAGTTGCAGAGGGAACCGTATGAATGGCTAAATTATACATGAACTGTTATAAAGTTTGATTAGTTATTTTAAAAATGGTTAACAGAGATAATGTCTAAGCGTCAGGGCCCACTGGCTAGGAAGGCTGCGGCACCTTTGAAGAAAGGATGGGGAGGCTCTGTCCCCTCTCAAGCCCTTCAGCCTTAGGTCAAGTGGATGCTAAGCCCTTTCCCACATACCCCCAAGCCCCACCCGCCGTCTGCCCCTCGCCATACCCAACTGGGGCCCTTCTACCTGTTGTACACGTCCTTGCTGAGCCCCAGGGCCGACACCTTCACCTGTCTCTGGGCGCTGACCAGGCAGTTCCGAGCGGCCAGGTCCTTGTGCACAAAACGATTGTTGGACAAGTGCTCCATGCCCAGGGCTACCTGGGTGCACAGTGCCACCTGCAGCGAGAAAGGGGCCTGTCAGAGCAGCCCAGGACTAGAGATCAAGAGGACTGTCTTTGGCACAACCCTTGGTGAGGTCTCAATGCCATCAGCGTGATGCATAGGAAGCCCCAAAGCAAAGATACAACAGCCTCGCTTTCCTTCTCTGTAAAATGCGGCTACTAACAGCACCTGTCTCACTGGCTTGTTAGAAGAACTGAGCTAAATGAAATTATGCTCTTGGAACCACTCTGGCACACAGCAGGTGTTAGATGGGATAAATGGCACACGGGGTAGGGAGACCAAACAGTGACCCCTTGTTGGGTGAAAAATAACTGGGCAGGTGGTGCCTGGGGGACGAAGTCGGTCAAGCAACAGACTCTTGGTTTCAGCTCAGGTTAAGATCTCAGGGCTGGGAGTTTGAGCCCCACGTCGAGCCCTGCTTTGGGCTCAGCTCAGTGGGGAATCTGCTTGAAATTTTCTCCCCAATGGTCACACACACTCTCTCTCTGAAATAAATAAATCTTTTTAAGGCATTTTTAAAAGATTTTTTGATTTGAGAGAGAGAGAGAGACTGTAAGAGAGAGCATGAGAAGGGAGAAGAGGGAGAGGCAGGCCCCCCACCGAGCAGGGAGCCCAATGCAAGGCTCAATCCCAGGACCCTGGGATCATGACCCCAGCCAAAAGCAGAGGCTTAACAGACTGAGCCACCCAGACACCCCAAATAAATCTTCTTAAAAGGGGAGAGGGGAAGAAAAGAACTGGGCAGTAATCATAGTTTATATGTTTATGGGTTGTTCCTTTTTACTTCAAAATCATGAATTTTCCTCCAGCAGTGTATAGAACAAAACAACAACAAAATGTGTGTGTGTGTGTGTGTGTGTGTGTGTGAATGTACATACATGTATAACTCGTTGCCCCCAAGGAAAGGAATTGGGGACTATGGGGTAGAAAAAAGTAGGGAAATAAGATGCCTGAGTGGCTCAGTTGGCTAAGCGTCTGCCTTCCGCTCAGGTCATGATCCCAGGGTCCTGGGATCAAGGCCCGAGTCGGGCTTCCTGTTCAGCAGGAAGCTTGCTTCTCTCTCTCTCCCACTTGCCCTGGTTGTGTTCCCTCTCTTGCTGTCTGTCAAGTAAATAAAAATCTTAAAAAAAAAATTTTTTTAATAAAGATTTTATTTATTTATCTGAGATAGAGCAAGAGAGAGAACACACAAATTGCGGGGGTGGAGAGGGAGAAGCAGGCTCCCCATTGAGCAGGGAGCCCGATGTGGGACTTGATCCTAGGACCCTGAGATCATGATCATGACCTGAGTCAAAGGTAGACACTCAACTGACTGAGCCACCCAGGTGCCCATTATTACTATTTAAATTCTGAATTGCATATAGAAGAATCTGTAAAATATATATACACTTCCAGAAATAATTATAATGCTCACACCCAGGCAACTCTCACTAAGTAAACAAATAGAAACAAAATCTAATGACACCAGAATCCCCGAAGCCAGAAAGCCTCCTTCCTTATCATATGTACTCTCCCGCTCAGAGGTAACCTCTATCCCAACTTCTATAATCGCTTCTTGGCCGTTCTTTATAGTTTTACCACTGCCACATACATTCCTAAACAACAGAACTTAGTATTGCTGTTCTGGAACCGGACAAAGCTGGAAGCATACAGAATGCCTACATTTTTGTGCCTTGACCCTTTCATACAACACTGTGAGATTCAGCCTTTTTTTTGCAGGGACCACTGTACTCTGTCCCTTTTCAGCAGGAATATGCCACAACTCATTTATTCCAATACCAATGGATATTTGTGTTTGTTTTATTTTTTCTAGTTCTTCTAAGAACAGGGCTGCTATGACTGTTCTGATGGGTACATGTGCACGAGGGTTTTGTGTTTTTTTTTTTTTTTTAAGATTTTATTTTATTTGACAGAGAGAGAGATATCACAAGTAGGCAGAGAGGCAGGCAGAGAGAGGAGGAAGCAGGATCCATGCTGAGCAGAGAGCCTGATGTGGGGCTCGATCCCAGAACCCTGGGATCACGACCTGAGCCGAAGGCAGAGGCTTTAACCCACTGAGCCACCCAGGTGCCCCTACATGCACAAGTTCTTTAAGATGCTAAGGCAAGTGTCATGGACTAAGAGTATCTCTAGCTCTACAAAATAGTGTGAAATTCTTTTCCAAAGTGTAAGACAGTGGGGGATATTTTTCACTGATATCCTTTTTAAAACATCAAGCCATTGGGGTGCCTGGGTGGCTCAGCTGTTAAGTGTCTGCCTTTGGCTCAGGTCATGATCCCCGGGTCCTGGGATCCAGCCCCACATGGGGTTCCCCGCTCAGCGGGAGGCCTGCTTCTCCCTCTCCCACTCTACCTGTTTGTGTTCTCTCTCTTGCTGTATCTCTCCCCGTCAAATAAATAAATAAAATCTTAAAAAAAAAAGTCGAGCCATCTGTATGATGTCATATATATGATGTAACATATTAAATGGAATTACAATTCAGTTATAGTAACATTTTCAAAGTATGTATCAATGCACTGAACAAATACTGAGCACCTACTGTGTACCACACACCACTGGGCGCCGGTGGAATATAGTAGGCACAGGAGGACGGGGTTCTCAGCAAGAGGGCAGTCTGGAGGGGAGATGAGAACTGTATCTGCAGAGGGTTGCTGCCACCAGGAAGAAGGTGGTCCATGCCCACAGGGAAAAGCAGAAGGCCAGAAGAGTGCTTGAAAGATCCGCAGCCCCTCTGTCGCCTTATATGCAAACCTCAGGAGCAACCACTGGGGACACATATGATCTGAAGCATTTCCTCGTATATAAAAACAAAGCAAACTTGGGGCACCTGGGTGGCTCACATGGTTAATTGTCTGCCTTCAGCTCAGGTCATGATCCTGGGGTCCTAGGATCAAGTCTCACATTGGGCTCCCTGCTCAGTGGGGAACCTGCTTCTTCTGCTTCTCTCTCTCTCTCATGAATAAATAAAATTAAACAAACAAACAAAAAAAAACAAAGCAAACAAATGAAAAACAGTCCCTGGGAAAGATTATTCAACAAGTCACTGGCCAGCTGTGTGTTTCTCCGGGCATATGGGTCCATACAGGACCCATAAGGGAGAAGACAGCCACCGAGGAATGCCATCGTAGAGAGGTGAAGATCAGAATGTGGCCAGCAACTGATGTCAGCACAGAAATAGTAATCAAGGTCCCGTGATATCGTTCTACATATATCTGATTGTGAAAGGTCAAAAGTCTGTCTCCAATTTATCTCAGGTGGTTCAGGGAAAAAATAAATGCATGAGGGGGCGCCTGGGTGGCTTAGTGGGTTAAAGCCTCTGCTTTCAGCTAGGGTCATGATCCCAGGGTCCTGGGATCGAGCCCCGCATCGGGCTCTCTGCTCGGCAGGAGGCCTGCTTCTCTTCCTCTCTCTCTGTCTGCCTCTCTGCCTACTTGTGATCTCTGTCAAATCAATAAATAAAATCTTTAATAAATAAATAAATAAATAAATAAATAAATGCATGAAACTAATATCCATGTACCCATGGAGAGAAAAAGATAAAGTCAATGGAGCAAAATGCAAACGACAGAATCTCGGTAAATGGTTTGTACAAGTTCCTTGAATTAATCCTGCACTCTTTGAAGCTTGAAATATCAAAATAAAACTTATTAAACACACACACACAAAAATTGTCAATAAACACAAAAAATAACACTAAGTGGGTGCTGGATGGCTTAGCTGTTAAGCATCTGCCTTTGGCTCAGGTCATGATCCCAGGGTCCTGGGATGAAGACCCGCACTGGACTCCCTGCTTAGCAGGAAGCCTGCTTCTCCCTCCCTGACTCCCCCTGCTTGTGTTCTCTCTCTCTCTCTTAAACTGTGTCTCTCTCTGTTAAATAAATAAATAAAATCTTTAAAATAAATAAGTAAGTAAATAAAAATTTTAAAATAACACTAAGTAAAAGCAGCCCATGTGTGGGCCAATAATGACAGTAGCTCATAGGGACGCCTGGGTGGCTCAGTTGATTATGCATCTGCCTTTGGCTCTGGTCATAATCTCAGGGTCTGGGGATCGAGCCCTGAGTCAGGCTCCCTGCTCGGTGGGGGAGCGTGTTTCTCTCGCTCTCCCCCCGTACCTCCCGCTACCTTGCTCATTTTCTCTCTCTCTCTCAAATAAATGAAAATCTTAAAAAAGGAAAAAAGCTACAAAGATTATGGTTGATCTGCTTTTTCTTCTTAAGATTTTATTTCTTTATTTGTCAGAGACAGAGCACAAGCAGGGGGAGCGGTGGGCAGAGGGAGATGCAGACTCCCCAGTGAGCAAGGAGCTAGATGCAGAACTCTATCCCAGAGCCTGGGATCATGACCTGAGCCAAGGGTAGACGCTTAGCTGACTGAGTCCCCCAGGCATCCTGGCAATCTCCTTCTATGCTCTTGATGTTGCGAAGGGCAAACTAGTGCATGGGAGTGGCAGATGGCCTGCTGCAAGGAGGAGAGCACCTAATCAGAGAAAAGGGCACAGGAGCGTGTCGAGTCCCTACTGTGTGCCGAGCCCTGAGCGAGGCTGGCTGCCTCTCCTGCTTGCACTCTGTACGGTGGGGGCCATCCTCAGTTTACCCACAGTCCCAATCCAGGCTTTGTACCACCCCCACCCAATGCCAGAGCCTAGCTCTTTCCTCAATACCGCAGCTGCCTCTCCTGCATCACATCTCTCCCTCCCAGGTGATGGTGATGGGGGCACAGGAAGGGCTGTCTGCTCATCGGCAAGCCCCGGGGTGAGGTGCTGGCTACAGACAGACCCTACAGACCCTACAGCATCCCTGGCTGCCTCTGAGCTGCTTCACTGGCCTGACTCCCAAGGTCACGGAAAAGTTGGCAGAAGAACCAAACCCGCACACCAAGGATGGGGGTCACTCCAAAGACAGATCTCAGTCTGTGTGCACTGGCCAGTGACATCCCTGTCGGCGCCCTGCCTCCACGGGTGGCTTGCGAACTTGTGGTCACAACCTGTTAGTATGTCATGAAACCAATTCAGTCCATCTTAACTAGCAATAAAACTTTTAAATGGAATAAAAAATATCAGAGTACCTAATAGTAAGGGTAAATGTCATTCATAAAACAGTTTTCATTAAAATATGTACATACACACGCATGTGATGGCTTGTGATACAAAATGTGTTTTTGTGGCAACTGGGTCTCAGTCAAGAAAAGTTTTAAAAATAGGTCTAGGGGTGTCTAGGTGAGGGGGGTTCAGTTGGTTAAGCAACTGCCTTCCGCTAAGGTCATGATCCCGGAGACCCAGGATCGAGTCCCCGCATCAGGCTCCCTGCTCAGCGGGGAGTCTGCTTCTCCCTCTGACCTTCTCCCTTCTCATGCTCTCTCTCTCAAATAAATAAAATCTTTCCAAAAATAAAATAAAAATAATGGTCTACATCCAGATGGCCAACAGACACATAAGAAGGTGTTCAACATCACTCATCATCAAGGAAACGCAAATCAAAACCACAGTGAGATATCACCTTACACCTGTCAGAATGGCTAGTATCAAAAAGACAAGAAGTAACAAATGTTGGCAAGAGTGTGGAGAAAGAGGAACTCTTGTGCACTGTTGATGGGAATGTAAATTGGTGCAGCCATTCTGGAAAATAGTATGGAGGCTCCTCAAAGACCTGAAAATGGGGCCCCTGGCTGGCTCAGGTAGAGCATGTGACTCTTTTAAAACTATTTTTTTTTCTTTTTTTAAGATTTATTTATTTATTTGACAAACAGAGATCACAAGTAGGCAGAGAGGCAGGCAGAGAAAGAGGGAGGAAGCAGGCTCCCTGCTGAGCAAAGAGCCCAATGCAGGGCTCAATCCCAGGACCCTGGGATCATGACCTGAGCCGAAGGCAGAGGCTTAACCCACTGAGCCACCCAGGCGCCCCTTAAAACTATTTTTTTTAATATTTTTTACATATTTTATTTGGGGGGAGGGTAAGGGTAGCAGGGAGCAGCAGAGGGAGAGGGAGAAGCAGACTCCCCGCTGAGCAGGAGCCTGACACCGGGGCTCGTGAGTTTGAGAAATGGTTCAGGAAAAAGCAAACTGAAAGCAGAACACGTTACAAAGTTACATAAAACTATACTTCGTTAACATCAGGGGGGAAAAAAAAGTGAAACAATGGTCTAAACCCTTGTTGTCCAGAACAGTAGCCCCTTGCCCTGTGTGGCTCCTTAAGTGAATTCATGCCCCGCATAGGGCTCTCTGCTTGGCAGAAAGCCTTTTTCCTCGTCTCTCTCTGCCTGCCTCTCTGCCTACTTGTGATCTCTGTCTGTCAAATAAATGGGTAAAGTCTTTAAAAAAAAAAAAGAAGAAGAAGAAGAATTCAGTTCCTCAGTAGCTCTAGCCACATTCTAAATGCTCAGTAGCCCCATGAGGCTAGTGACTACCACACTGGACAGCGGCAGCTATAAACTATTTCCATCATGGCCAGAAATTCTTCAGAACCACTGACCCAAGCCACCACCACTCAAGGACCTATCTACACAACCAACATGCCAGCCTCAGGGCTTGCCCACGTTCTGTCTAACCCCTGCAGGATCTGACTGCACACACCGCTGTCCTCAAGGCATGCTAAGCTGAACCTGCTCCTGGTCCTGTCCTTAGCTTGCCAGGACCCACAGATGAGTCACAGGTTATGGCCCCCAGATTTCAAAATCTCTATCACCTCATTAGCAACTCAAAACATGCATTATCTCTAATTATGCCAACACCCAGGGCCTATGTCTGATTTCCAGCGCTATCCCGCTGCGGTCCTAAAATTCTCCCGGGGCTTCCTGCAGCCCACCCATGCCAGCTAGGCACTCTGGTTCCAATTCCACGAGACCAGGGGGACACCGTGCCTACCATCCCACCACCCCTTGCAAACTAACTCTTCCTCCTTCTATTCTCCTAGAATCCTAAGACTAGAAAGTGGTGTAACAGCTCACTAGATTATTAGTACAAGAAAGTATCTATGATTTTAGTAGATCCTTCCTACTAAGTTACATTTTCATGCAATTTCCATTTGGGGGGATTTTTCAAGTTACTAATGAAGATCCACATGAGTATCAGAATCAATTTAGTAAGTTAAAAAAAATAAGATAGAAATACCAAGTGTATCAAATACAGTATTTTGAAAGTGTGACTTTAGGGGTGCCTGGGTGGCTCAGATGATAAAGTGTCTGTCTTCAGCTCAGGTCATAGTCCCGGAGCCGTGACAGAGCCCTGCATTGGGCTCCCTGCTCAGTGTGGAGCCTGCTTCTTCCTCTCCCTCTACTGCTCCCCCTGCTTGTGTTTTTTTGCTCTCTCTCAAATCAATCAATCAATGAATCAATCTTTAAAAAAAAAAAAAAAAAGAATTAGCTGGAGAGCCTGTTTGAAAAATGTAGGTCCTCAGACCCCACCCTAAGACATTTTAATCCCCTCGGTCTAGAACCTGCATTTTTTATTTTACGCAAACCCCACTTCCCATTTGATGCTGAATATTGTCCTGAGACTGTGCGGAACACGACTTATGAAAGCTCCCCCATCAGATTTACGATGCTAGGGGTGAAAAATGGAGGACAGATCTTTAGCACAGGTGATAATGACTTTCAGCCAAAGAGAGTCCTTTAGGTCATGTGACAGAGGTAACTGATTTCCTGTTCTGCCTGCCTATGTCCTGGTCCCCAAGAAAACTACCTGACTCCCCTCTATCCTGAAGTCATCCCCTTCCTGCCATTCAACTACTTCCTCTCCTTGAGAACTGAACTCAAACTGCTTTTTCGACCAGGAAACCTTCTTTTTTTTTTTTTTTTAAGATTTTCCTTATTTATTTGAGAGAGACACAGTGAGAGAGAGAACACAAGCAGGGGGAATTGGAGAGGGAGAAGCAGACTCCTGGTTGAGCAGAGAGCCCAACATGGGGCTTGATTCCAGGACCCCGGGATCATGACCTGAGCTGAAGGCAGACCCTTTACGACTGAGCCACCCAGGCGCCCCAGGAAACCCTCTTTGTCAACCACACCATGTGTCCACCTAAAGGATGTGGAGGTCTTCAGTGTTTCTTAATTTCTGTCTCTCACTCACTTTCTGTGTCGTCCCTGAAGTCTGTAAGGCACTCGCCATATTCATTTTCCCAAGCTCCCCCACTAGATCTTAGATGCCCTAAGGATGCCTGGCAGTTTCCGTTCTGCAACCCTGCTAGGGGCCGGGACTGGTTCAGTAGAGACTCACTGGCTCCTTGCATGTCCTGACACACTCCTTAGTGGGAGGGGCACACACTGTCCCCCAGCTTTCCATCTATAGCCACTGCAGACAGTCGCTGCTGCTTCTTGGGGATGGAGCCGGGGCCTGGTGTCAGGAGGCCAGCTGTGGGTGATGTGGGGCCAGGTCCCCTGTCCTGTGTGGGCCTCACTAAATTCACCTACAACTACAAGGAAGTTAGCCTGGGGGTGCAGAGTGACTTTCCCAGAGAGAACCCAGGTGATGGGTCCCATTTCCCTAACTTATCGAACAGCCATGCCTGTCTGCCCTGCCCCCAGAATCTGTGAGCTTGGTGGGCCTACAAGGCAAGGAACTATCACCTGGGAGGGAGGGCCCTAGCCGTCCCTACCTACCTGCCCTGAGCTGTGACTCATCTCTGAGGTGACTCTGCTGTCAGCTTGGTATTGGGATGCCCAGGCCCAGAGAAGGAGGCAGCCCCATTTCAGAGGGGAGGGAAGGAGGCTGTGGGCAGAAAGAGCTGGGCCACAGAAGGAATCGTCTGAGGTGGGCAGAGGGTAGTAGGCAAACTTTCCCTGTATCACTGTTTCAAGTCAGGTCTTCACTGTGGGGCCCCCGGCCAGGTATCTGGGCCCAGAAGGCAGGAGAAGTGGAAGGAAACGCTGCGGGCAGCCCGCAGCCCGAGTGAAAGTGTGAAAACCACAGTGGGCCAAACATGAGTAGCCCTTTCACGGAAGTCATCCACGCTCAGAGGCTGACGAAACACTCTGGGGGGCCACAGCCCACCCTGCCCGGCCCTCACCGCTCCCCCAGCTCAGCGCTCACTACAGGAGCCGATGTCCTCCTACTCAGCAAGGGTGAAGAGCAGCCCTTCCAAATGAAGGCACCATGCGGCAACACAAAGGCATTTCAGAGTTACAAGATCTGTGACAAGTCCCTTAACCTCTCAAAGCCTTGGTTTCTTTATCTGCAAAATGGGGCTAATGACATTTGTTTCCGAGGACTATTGTGATGGTTAAGATAATGTATGTAAAGTCCTGCCTTGTCCGCAGGGAACATTCCATCAGCGGCACCTCTGTCACCAAGATGGCCCTTGATCCTGACCCACCCTTGAGGACCTCTCCCGCCCGGTCCTCACCTTCTGCTTGGTGCTGAGGGGCTGTGGCTTCAGTTTTTCATCCTTGCTCTGGGAAATCCTCAGGAACTGTTTGAGGTCTCCCTAAGGGAAAAGCCGAGCACTTCTGTCAGGTCAGAGGCCAACTGTTCTCTCCAAAGCATTAAACCCATCAGGGGCTTCCAGAGCACCCAGCTGAGCAGGAGAGAACCCCTGGCCCTGTACACCCACCCCGGCCAGCTCCCCCTCCACTGGGGGAAGTCCAGTGGGAATTTTAAAAATATATAAGAGATGGCTTCTAGAAGCTCTCTCAGTCACAGAGACAGCAGGACTGCCATTCCTACCCTCGGCAGAGCCCCAGACAGGCAGGTGACAAGACTCCTGCCTTCAGGGAATCAAGTGGAAAACACAGCTCCTAACCATCACAGACCCCTGAAAGGACATCTCTGTCCTCTGGGGGTTTATCACCTAAGAAATATACTGAGGGAGCAGTAGCGGCAGAAACATATATAAAATACTCATAAGGGCTTGCCAGTGGCAAGGAGGAGGACTGCTCCCCCCCTCTCCAGCCGACCCGAGGATGTAACGAGCAGCAGCCTGAGGACCAAGGGAGTAAAGGTGAGGGGATCAAGGGGTTGGGGAATTCAGAGTATGGGGCAGCTCCAGGCGTGACAGGTGAGATGGAAAGAGAAGGCTGGCAATGGGGCTAACACTGGTGCCCCAGAGGGGAGAGGATGCCAGGAAGGATTTCCAAGAAGGAAAGCCGGGTCTGCTAAGTTTTATTCTCAGGGGGGTGATGAGCCCGGCAGAGAAGGAAAAATGACAAACGGAAGAAAACATGAGTCCAGGAAGGAGACCTGGGATGCATCTGGGTGGTGTGCAGAGTGAGAAGCTGGGGACCAGCCCCACACTCGGGGGCTGGCAGACAGGAAGGAGGGAGCACCAGTCAAGGTGCCGTTCAGTCAAGGAACGGCAGGTGTCGGAGAGCTAGCAGGGACAGGCGGCTGAGTGTCCCCGGGGGCAAGCGTCTCCCAGCAAGCTGACACAACATGAGACAAGGCTCCGTGGTGCACACCCCCAAACCGGCAGGGCCCCCCCCCAGCATACCAGGTCCACGTACTCCAGCACCATGTAGTGGGGCTCGGCTTCCCGGCACAGCCCCAGGAGCCGCACCACATTGGCATGGTTCAGCTTCCCGAACATCTCGAACTCCCTCCGGAAGTCCAGCTGCTGTTGCTCGTCTCGGCTCTGGAGGCTCTTCACAAGCACCAGGGTCTCTGCCACCCCCTCCTCAACGCCCTGCGCCTTCGCCAGGAACACCTCCCCAAACTCACTTTTCCCTGTGGGTACACGTCTGGGTCAGCCAGCTGCTCTCACCCCAGCAGGGAAGCTTCTCCCGGGGTGGTGGGGGGGGGTGCCTTGCCCCTCTGTCACCAGAGGGGAGTCTTGGCTGCACCCCACCCATCCACCTGAGGGGCAACCCTAAGCAAACCACTCCCCACCCTGCCCTGGGCTTCATAGCATTCTCACACCAGCATTTTCCAAAGGATGGCTGGTGTGAGAATTTTAGGAGGCTCTTAATAAACATGTTAATAGCTCCATGTTTTAACGTATCCTCAGAAAAAATTTAACTGCCACTAATCTGTAACTTCTCACATTTTTTCCTAGAACAACACTAACTTGCATTAATTTTGTTTTTTTCTGTTTTTAAAGGCAGCCAATCTGAAGGAAACACCAAGTAAATAAGGCACAGGGAGTGACTACAGCCAGGGAGGTGAGCCGTGTACAGGTGTGGGGACACACTGGGATTATCTCCCCTCTGCTTCCTGCCCCTGGCTCCCAGGCTCTGGGTTTTAGGGACCTTGGAGACAGCAGCCCTAACCTAGCCTCCAGACAGTCCTGTCATTATGCTGTGACCGCTGCAGCCAAGGCGACATACCCAGTGTGGTGATGGCCTGCAGGCTGGTCCTCGGGAAATGCATCTTATCAGTTGTGCTGTGGCGTTTGTTGGTGGCCGCAGGACCGGAGCCCAAGCTGGTCAGGGCCACTTCCTCTTGGATCTCCGCGGAGGGCTGCCCGTTCTGCAAAGGTCCACCTGGGAAGAAGAGGCATGGTTGGGAGGCAGCAACATAAGACTAGACACTCTGGCCACCATGGGCACCTCACTTCTCTCCCCCAAACCTCTCCTTCTATCAAATGGGTCCAATCATGGTGTTCCATGCAAAAAAGGCCAGTCCAACTGGTGAACTGATGGGGTGGGGTACAGGCATCCCTTAGAGTAAAAGCACTGATGGACACAGCTGACTACTACCTCTGAGATAGAACCAGGTACACAGGCCTTATCTGGCCCACTGGCCCCTCAACACTGCATCAATCTAAGGGGCTTTGCTTTCGTGGGGCCTCCACTGCACAAAGCCCTAACCGTGCACAAAGGGGAAGTACAATGAGGGAGACCCAGGCCCTGCTTTGATGCCTAGATGGATAGCAATGCCTCTGAGAGAAGGGCAGGAGCAGGGGAACCAGCACGATGTCCCTGGGGGAACTGAATGGGCAGGAGACAAGTGTGCCACTGAAATACGAAAGCATGTATTAATTGTGCTTGTGGTTTAGCGGCACAGGGAGAAACAGGCCCAGCAAGGTAGAAGCCAGCCCTGAGCCTCCCATGAGGAGGTCGTGAACCAGGCTGCTCAGCTCCCCAGGCCGGGGTAATGGGCCAACTCCAGGCTTCCAGCTGGGGTTTGGGCCGGATCGCCTAGAGCCCCGGCAGGCAAGCACCACAGCTCTCTCTGTGGCCACCAGGGGGCGCTCAGTACCCGCACACCGCCCCGCCGCCACAGGCCATCCCTCACCGTTGAGACACTCCATCTCGGGCTCCTCGCCCTCTGGCTGCTTCTGGAGGCGCTTGGCCTTGCAGCGCTTCTTGCAGTAGAACATGAGGCCCAGCACGGCAATGATGTAGGCCACAGCAGCACCCACAGACAGCCCGATGGTCTGGATCATCTTGTAGGGGGGAGGGCTGCCTGGACCCTCGGACTCCTCCAGCACTGGCTTGTCTGAGAGACACAGAGAGGGGTCTGGGCAGGGCCCATTGAGGCCAACCCAGCCCTCCTTCGCTCCCAGCCCCTCCCCACCCTACAGAGGCAACCACCTTCCCACCTCCTCCTAGTCGACGACCACCTCCCAGACACCCAATGGCCTGACCAAACCAGAGAACCAGGGCGGGTCACCACGGTCTCTGAATTAACAAGGGGTGGGTCCTAGGAACCCACTGAAGTCACAGAAGTTCTGAAGGATCTGAAGCCAGTGATTCCCAAGCTGGGGTGCATCTGAGATGTGAGGCCAGGGACACACATAAAAAGAAACACACCTGTCAGGACGCTAACACAAACCCACGCTATCGCTGACAAGCTTCCTGAGTGGACTTGGTATCTTGAACCAGTCCCTTAAGAGCAGCATTTGGGAATTCCTGATTTAGGATCCCAGATGGCCAGACACAGAATACACGTTCAAGAACGTGTTTGCGGAAAGGATCTTCCAGACTAGGGTCTCTCAATGGCCTAGGGTCCCATGGTGAAAGAGGAGCCAGGAATCATCAGGGAAACAGGGAGAGAGGCCCACTAGGGACACCACTAGGACTTCCCAACTCCCACCCACACCTAACACTTCAACCAAGAGGCCTTATCATTTCACTATTATCCATTCAATGTTCCACAGAATATTTTGTCTAGAAAAACGGTTCTGCTGTTAAACCACAAGTTTAAGAACTTCTCATTGAAACCACTCTCATCTTACAGATGTAGAACCAAGCCCCTGGAGCAGAAATAACACCTCCAAGGGCAGAGAGCTGGTGAGGAGAGACCAGACCCAAACCCCGAGTCCCTGACTCCTGGCAGAGCCTTTTACCAGATGGATCTTTTTCTCTGGGCCTCCGGGGCATAGTAACACTTTCCCACGGCACCCTGGGCTGCTCCCCTCCCTGCCTCCCCACTCCCCCAGAGATATGTGCAGCCACTGCAGGAGACCTGGCAAGAAGCATTTTAGGACAAGAGGACCACCCCTACACCCCCCCCACACACCCCTCCCAACACACACACACACATACACACACACACACCAGCTGTGGAATGTTAAATCAGCAACAGCTCAGCAAGGAACCCAACATTATGCCACAGCATGGTGGGAGCAGAGCCAGCTGAATCCCAGCCCCTAACATAAAAAAGGATTTCAGGGTTCTCCGTATACAGGGGTCCGACGAAAACAAAGATGAGAAAGAAGTGTGGCCCCAGCACTTCCTCTACAGGACACAGCTCCCCAGCACATACCCACAACATAGAGGGGGGCCTCCGTGTGCTTGATGTTACAGCTGTTGCCCGCGATGCAGGTGTAGCGGCCCGAGTCCTCGGGGGCCACGTCATGGATCACCAGGGAGCCATTCTGGAAGATCTGCATCCTGCCAGGAAAGAAGCCACAGCGCTACCCACCTCTCTAGCTCCTGGGGAAGACCGGCTGCAGGAGAGGTGCGATGGGCTAGGGAAGCAGATGGGCCCTACCTAGGTCCCAGCTTGGTGGGGTCCAGGATGCGGTCTTTGCCCTTCCACTGAATGAGCGGCTTAGGGTCTCCCTGGGCCTCACAGCGCAGCAGGGCCGTGTGGCCCTGGTACACGGTCGTGCGCTCTGGCTCCACCTTGAAGGTGATGAAAACTGGATGGGAAGAGCCCAACAAGGGGCGAGGAGCAGTGAGCCGTGGGACTGGCTGGCTGTGGGCTGCCCTCCCGTCCCAGGGCTCTGCCACGGTCGCACCTGCCACAGTGAGCTGGACATGGGCACGGATCTGGCCCTGCAGCCCATTGGAGGCGATGCAAGTGTAGTTGCCGGCGTCATCACGAGTCACCCTGGAGAAGTGCAGGGTCCCAGCGTTGTCTGTCACCCACTCGGGGAGGCTGCTCCCATCTGTGGTGGCGACAAAGGGAAATTACAGGCTTGACCCAAGTCACTCGGGACCGCAGTGCGCTCAGTCACCCACCTCTACTCAAAAGGTGTCTGTCATCTGTTGCTCCTGATGACTCAAAGTCCCAATTCCTGAGCCAGGCACTGGGAACCCCCCGTTACTTGTTCCTTTTCCAATTTTTTAGTCTCATCTCCTTCCATTGCCCTTACAACATCTCCCTCCTGCAAAACTGAACTTCCGATGGGGCCCCGACTTCACCTTGACCTCCTCCTCATGGCCTGTCACATCTCACTTCTAGAATCCCTTCCCGCTCTTAGCCGTCCAGGCTTCAGATCCCTTTGCTGCTCCAACTCTTAACAGAAAGCTGACTCTGACCACCCGAGCAGAGAGCGCCCACCTCTTCCCCGAAACCTGCAGTCCTACTCTTCCACTCATACTACTCGTGGAAATGTAAAAACTGGTCTAGCCCCTTGACAGACAACTTGGCAATTTACAGCAAGGGTTGCAAAAACGTGTATACCCTTTCATCCGTAATTATTCCATTTCTGGGACTCTCTCCCAAAGGAAATAAACCCAAATCCAGAAAAAACTTTGGCTTAAAGATGTTTATTGCAGCAATAAAAAGAGAGAGTGAGAAAGGCAGAGAGGGAGAGAGGGAGGATGGTTAACAACCCAAATCTCCAACATTTAGGGAATATTTAAGTAAATTACAGTGACTCCAATCATCAGAGTGTTATTACAATCATCAAAACCAATGTTTATGTATAAAAGCATGTGAAAATGCTTGATAACGTTAAGTTAAAAAGGATATAAAATTACATAATTAACTGTATCTTCTTTTTCTATAGTAAGCATGACTTACTCAATGTAAGTTTAATAAGTGAAAATTACATGTTCAATAAAATTGCTATGTGCAAAAAGATATACATAGAAAAAGAAGAGGGCACAAACCCAAAAATGATGGGATAGCAGGATTATGCATTCTCCCCCCAAATTTTCTTAGTTTTTTTTTTTTTAAGTTATTTTTTCCCCCTTTTCTTTCTTTTTCTTTTTTAAGAGAGTGAAAGAGTATACATGCCAAGCAGGGGGTGAGGGAAAGCGGGAGAGAGAATCCCAAGCAGACTCCACAACCAGCTCAGAGCCTGATAACACGACCCCAAGATCATGACACAAGCTGAGACCAAGAGTCGGACGTCCGACCAACTGAGCTACCCAGGTGCCCCTGAAGGTTTGATTTCTAAGTCAATTCTACCCCCAACACAGGACTCAAACTCACAACCCCAAGATCAAGAGTCCCATGCTCTACCGACTGAGTGCACTAATTGCTCCCGCCCCACAAACTTTCTAAAGGAGCCCGCATGACATTTCTGTCTAAATATGACTATTTTGAAGGGAGAGGGAGGACTTCACAGCACCATCTGGGATCAAGCCAGTCACTTGCAGCCTCAGTCATTGTCTGTGACCTCTAATGCCATAACCTGACCTCCCTGGTGTCTGGCTCCTTTCTTCCTACCTGGACTGTAGGTCAGCCCCACACTCCTTGTCTTTCCCACAGTTCCTGGCATGGTGCTGGGCCCTCCTCCGCTGGTTCTCAGACATGCACACATCTGACCAGTGGATTGTGCTACCTGCCCCCACTCCATGCACCCCCGGTACCCACCTGCCCGAATCCACTTAATAGTGGGCTTTTCTCGGCCTGTGGCTGAGCAGGGTACCGTGGCCTCCTTGTCAAACTCCATGCACTGCTGCGGCCGGGGCGGTGGTGTGAACTTGAGCTTTTCTGTTTTAGCAGAGGGAGGGTAGGTGAGCACCAAGAGGAGGAAGCAAGGCAGCTCAGTTGGCCTCAGCTGGGGCAGGCCTGAAGATCGGGGTCCCCTGCTGCTCCTTCCCCTTTGCTCTCTCAGGCACTCACCCAGCACTTGGACGCGGGCCTGGGCCTCGATGCTGCCGGCTGGGGTGCTGCTCACACAGCGGTACCATGTGCCATCATACACTTCCACACTGTTGATACGCAAGGTCCCATTCTTGGAGACTTCGAACCGCGAGTCCTGTGGCACACATTACGGGACCATGGGAGGTCTCAGCCCCACCAGCATCTTCAGGGGAAGGAGGGCAAGGGGAGCCGATCCCAGAGGAGAGCCCCAGAAGGGGATTCTGGCCCCCTCCAGGAGCCAGCCTCACTCTCACCTCTGAGATGAGCATCTGGTTTCTGTACCAGATGACTGTGGGTTTGGGGGTGGCCTGGGTCAGGCAATGCAAGTAGCCTGGCTTGCCCTCCTCCAGCTGGCTGTCCTGGGGCTTCCTCAGCCACGTGGGCACAGCTAGAGGGACAGGGAGGGAAGAGAAGATGGAGGAACACATCTGCAAGACCAAAGGATCCAATCCCTCGAAATTCCAACCCCATACCCGACCGAGTTCAGAAGCTCCTGTCTGCTCCCCCAAAAGGTGCAACAACCCCTTAGTGAGGACAACCTTGGAATATGATCTTAGTTAGCGGTCACAATAAACCCCATACGTGTATATTCCTATACCCATTTTACAGCTGAGAAGACAGAGATTTATAGTAATGGTGATGTGCTAATACCTAATAGATAGGATTCCAATCCCCGGTCATGTGCCCCACAAACCCTTGCACTGAAACACCCCATGGCTCGGTCCTCAGATCCCTGCTCTGGTTTAGCCACCCTCGTTCCCTGAATTATCTCAGCCAGTCCGTGGCCTTCCACGCCATAGGAGTGCGTGACTCCCAAACCTACACCCTGTCTCCTGACCTCCCCGCCATGAGCTTCAGACTGGCAAGCCCAACTGCCTACTGGCATCTCCGACTGGATATCCAACAGGCCTCTTGAGCTTTATGTGTATGAAAGAGAACGGACTTCCCCTGGAACCTGTTTATCCCAGCTTTTCCCATCTCAGTAAATACCGCCCCTATAGAGCCAATGGCAAGAGCCCAAACGTACCGCTGACTTCCCTCTCTGTAGCCCCTCCCATCACATCCATTACACAAACCCCATCTCCTTGAGCTCCCCAAAATCCTGAGTCTGACCACCACTCTCATCTCCACAACTACCGCTCTGTTCTAGGCCCTCCAACACTTGCCCCGGAGAATTACAGTCATCTACTAACTGGGCTCCCCATCCAGACTCCTGCACCTAATGTTCTGGTCTTCTCAGAACCGTGGGGAGTGATCTTTCGAGAATGTCACTCTCCGACTCAAAACCCTACAAGGACTTCCTGTCTGACCTGGGGTGGCAGATTGTTTGCAAAGATGGTCGTGCACAGCTCTCCCGTCCCTTGTTCCTCTGCACTCGTGTTGCTGTCACTTTCCCCATCAAGAGACAGTCTACTTCTCTCGTGCCTCAAGTCTGGGGGGCCCGCGACTGGCCTGGCCCAACACAGAACCAGTGGAAGTCATGCTGGGGAGCTGCTGAGCGGCTGCCTTGAGAAGCCTTGCGACTTCCAGTCCTGGCTGAGGAGGCCCCAGGCCTGCTGTAGCAGCCACGACGGGGGACAACACCTGAGGCACCCCAGCAGATGCAATCTCCATCCACCACGAGACATATGAATGAGGCTGTCAGGGAACAGCCAACCACCAGCTGACCTCCCAGCTGACTGCAAGCATATCTGATCTTTCTGACCACCCTGTAGGGTAAGTACTGGGTCAGGAGCTCCATTTTATGGATGAGGAGACTGACCCCTGGCAAAACGGGAGCTTGCCACACCTTGTCTCTCCATGCGCAGGGGAAAGAGTGGGACCTGGGTCTCTGGAATCCCAGGCCCTTGCCCTTGCTCTGCCGTCAAAGAACTGTTTTTCCATGTGGGCTATCACCCCAACTTCTGTGCCTGACTTTTCGGGGTCAACCCCAACATCACCTTCCAACAGCTGACTGAGTCCCAAGCGTGCAGAAAACAGAGCTGAGGGGGCATCAGGTGAGCATCCGGGAAGCCTTTGCACATGGCCCCCAGAGACCAAGGCCTCGTCGTGGCACCCGGGCTCCCCTCCAACCTCATCCCACGGGGCCTAGGTGCTCACTGGCTACAGTGATGTTGACATCCTGTCGCCGCTGACCGGCCAGGTTGGCTGCATGGCAAGTGTAGACGCCAGCGTCACTCTCGACGGTTCCAGCAAACACCAGGTCATGGCCCTTCTGGAAGACTCTGCCGTGGGTGGGCAGCCGGACTCCCGCATGCTCCCACCACACACGGGGCTCCGGCAGGCCCTGGGGGGGCAAGCAGGCCACGCGCTCCACGCGGCCAGCTGTGAACACCCGTGGCTCAAATGGCAGCATGTCTTCAATCTCTGCAGGGAGGGGAGCAGGAGGCAAACCACCCAATTACCATGGGTCTTGGTACCTCACACTCTCCCACAGCAAGCTCCGGCCCTTGGTAACACAAACCCCTGGAACACTGCCTCTCCTCTTCCTGGACCCAGCATCCTCTTCCTCTCTTTGTTCTCTGAGCTGCTTTCTGAGTGGAATCAGGAGCCTAACTCTCCACGTGCCCACAGTGTTGAAGGCAGCCCCCGCTTCAGCACCCCAGACCCAGGGACCCACCTGCCAGGTGAAGTGTGGCCTCAAGGATGACAGGAGGGCCCCTCTGCCCGTGGCCTATGCAGCGGTAGACCCCTGCGTTGCGCGGCCGGACCTGAGTCAGCAGCAGGGACCCATTGGCAAACACAGTGGCTCTGCGGAGGTGCGGGGGGCTGCGAAAAGGAGAGACTGCTATTTGGAAGAAGAGGCCCACAGGCCTCCTTCTGGAAGGGAAGGAGATGGAACCCCATGCTGCAAAGGTCAGAGGTACTGGAAGGAATTGGCCAGGAACAGGACAGAGAGAAGGAAGTCCACATGCCACATTAGTATGTGTGTGCACATGTGTACTCATTATGAGTGCGCACAGGTGTGTTCCACCTACAGGAGACTCAGCTTTTGGGACAATGGGGAGAGCCACAGTGTCGGTGAGAGTCAGTGAGCCAGCAACACGTGCAACTGTGGAGACAGAGGGCCACTTCCCACAGGGTTAAGGCCAGCCTGTCAGTAAGGCCCCAGCCCCAGCAGCCAGAAGCCCATTGGCCACACCAGACAAACTACTGATGATATATATCTTCAGGGCTGAAGCCCAGTGGGATCAAAGCCCCTAGCCTACACAGCCACACCGCCAAGGATCAAGGACATGCTTGGTACCACCAACATGCCCTCTGCTCTCATATGGCCCAGGGAAGGACAAGAGTCCCGATAAAGGAGCTAGCACCCCCCAGAACCTTCTGGAAGTATTTGCTTCCTCCAAAAAGTGTGAGTGTGTGTATGTATGCATATGTGTAAGGTAAACTTACCATCCATCCCGACTACGGTCACCAGGTCCCTGGTGTCCCTCCAGACTGAATCGCTACTCCCCATCCCAGAAGTCCCACACAGGCAGGAGGGGAGTGGGAAGAGAACAGAGCCACCACTAGCTCATACAGTGCCTTTGTGTGAACTGGAAAAAAGATGCCCTTCCTGGAGGCTTCCCTTTGTGGAACTCATTCCGTAACAGTAGGACATTCTACTGCCATCTGCTGGAAACTTGAAGTGATACATGTACAGCCCTAGGATGTCTGCAATACTGATCCCATGCATTTAGAGAATGCACCTGGGCAATCAATACACGACCCATACCACTGTACTTGGAACACCCCTTGCCAGATGCCTTACCGGCTGCGGTTAGTGATGGGAGTCTCATCTTCAAAGACCCACTGCAGGCTCGGGGGTGGCTGGGCTGAGAACTGACAGTGGAACATGGCCTCCTCATTCCTTGCCACCACAATGTCCTGAGGCGCCAGCACTACCCTAGCAAAGCTCTCATCTGGGGAGGGAGAAGCACAGGTATGTAAGCAGGCAGCATGGGGAGGCCCTTCCCATCCCTGCTGCACTTTCATCCCCACCCCGGGCTCACCAGCAATGCTCAAGGTGAAGTTCTGGCTGCTGCAGGTCTGCCCAAAGGCATTTTGGGCACAGCAGGAGTAGAGGCCACTGTGCTCCGGGCTGGCCGGCCGGAGGGTCAGGTTTCGCTCCTTGCTGCTGACCGTGTGATTGCTCTGGCCATCAGAGAGGGGGTTCCCATCTCGGAACCACTGATAGGTGGGCCTGCAATGCCGAGAGCATCAGCAGCAGGGAGGCACAGGGTACTCAGGTGGCCAGCAGACAGGGTACAGAATCGGAGGGTCAGGGCTAGACCCCTCAGTTTACAAATGGGTCAGGCTAGACCCCTCAGTTTACTAATGGGGCCTGGGAGGGGATGTGACTTGCACAGGAACACACAATTCAGGGGCATCATCAGGCTGAGCTGCTACAACTCTCAGCCTCCAGAATTCAGGATCATTCCGCAGCACGAGGCTGCCCCTCCTCCGGTCACTGAAAGGTAGCCTGGAGCAGCCTCTGGACAGGGGTGGTTACAGAATGAAGCGAGGTGCCTCTGAAGAGAGTCCAGGTTTTGGGACTTGTCTAGTCCCTACTTGCCTAGAATGACTCTCTCCATTCCCACCCTCCAACTCAGCTCCTTACCGAGGGTGCCCGTCAATGTGACAGCGCAGTGTAACCTGGGTCTGAGGCTGGATCTCGGCTTCTGAGGCTGGGTGCTTCAGAACCACAGGGCCGGTCTCAATCCCTGCAGCAGAGGCCACAGTTGCTGAGGAGCAGAGCAGAGCAGGGGGCGAGGAGGAAGGGGAGGACAGAGGGGAAGGAAAAGCAGCAAAGGACATGGCCTGCAGGTTCTGGAGCCAAGAGACAGTGCAGGGAAGCTCTGCAGAGCTGAGGCCGGGGCTACACACAGCAGGTGGGTTTGGGGGGCCAGAAACAGAGCGTCTGCTCTGCCTGTGGCGGGTCAACCCTGACGCTTGGCCACGCTGCCACACTGCCCTTGCCATCTGCTAAAGCATGCAGCAGGCCAAGGGTCCTCTACTTGAAGGGGAAAGAAAATCTTATGGGGGGGGGGGACTTCTCTTCCCCCCACACACAGAAAGAACAGACTGCAAATGCATTCAATTGGAAATGAGAGAAGCTGAGGGAAAGGAGGGGTCCCACAGGGTTCAGTAACAGAGGACTTGCAGTGAGCGAGCACAGCCTCCCAGCTCTCACATTTGATGTTGAAGGAGGCGTTGGCACTGCGGGCCTCCTCTCCCGTGGTGTTGTCCCGCGCCACGCACTGGAAGGCTCCAGAGTCCTGCAGCCGATCCACAGCAGCAAAGCTTAGGCTGCTGCCCTGGGCGAAACGCCTCTCGGTGTCCCGGACGGGGGCCCCATCCAGCAGCCAGTACACATGCACCGGGCCTGGGGCCTCGACCTCACAGCGGAGCAGCGCGCGGCGCCCCTGCAGTGCATCCTGGGAGGATGGCTCCTTGATGAAGACAAGGGCTGCCTGGGCACCTGCAGATGGGGACAGGGGAGAGGCACCGTCAGGAAGAGGGTAGAGCCACCGTCCTCACGCAGTTCACCCGCCACCCCGTGCGCAGGAGCAAAGGGGCTCCACACATAGGAGGTGTCCGGGAAGTGTGGGAGAGAAGGATCCGGAGCCCACAAGTGCCAAGTGTCCACTGAGAAACTCTGAAACTGTGCTGGCCGCCCTGGAGGACACAAAGACATAGTGCACACCAGTCGGCAGGGGGCACAGAGCAGTTACACAGAACACTGTGGGTGTGTGCCCACTGAACAGTGCAGGCAGGCAGTGCACAGAAAAGACGGTGTTCCAAGGGTAGGGAAGGGGCGGGGACACCAGGGAGGCTCCCCAAAGGAAGTTTCTGACCTGTGGGTCCTGATGCTGGGCTGAGGAGCAGAGGACGTTAGCAGGTGGCCCTCCCCCATCAATCTTCAGAAACCAGGATGCCGAGCGCAGAGCATCTTGGAAGGATTATTCACACTCACAGCCCGCTAAGGGTCTACCCACAGATACCTTGCAGCCCAGCATCCCCCAAGGACTTCTCTGGGGAAAGCCACCCCATCACAGGAGAAGCCAGTATTCTCTAGATTTGGGGCTGTTTCCAAAGGCAGGCCAACACTGCCCCCCCCCCAACGTCCCACCCTCTATCCCTAAGAATATGTCTGGCCAAGATATGGCTTTTCTGGGTGAAGTTGAGAGGTGAGCATTCCCCCTCTCCTGCACCAGAACAGTTTGGCTCTGGCTGGGGCCAAGGGGCAACTACAGAGAATGGGGGGGCCTGCAACCGGGGGCGGAACCATAGCCAGTGGGAACAAAGGGGAAGTGAGAAACCTGTATTGAGCGGCAGATGGGCTGAGGAGGCGGAGGGCAGGGCTGGGCAGGTGGCATGGTGACAGCAGAAGTAACACACCGGGCTTTGTTCCGGGACCACGTGGGCGTCCTGCAGAGGCCCTGAGCTGCTGGGCTAGGAACACGGGCCTGCCTGCCAGAGGTGGGTGATGGCACAGAAGAGGACTTGCAGCCCCTCCAGGAAGAAGAAATAGGCCTCTTGGGGCTGCTATGGGAAGAAGCAGGCTCTGCCTCTGACCAAAGCAGGATGGTAAGGGCAAGAGGAGACTGAGGAGGTCTTGCTCTGCCCTTCCAAACCTACAGAGGCTAATCACAGCTGTTCCAAGCCCCTGACAGTGAAGTTTGGTTCTTTAGGGCCTAAGAACCAGTCTCTCCATAAAGTCAGCAGCAAGACAAGTGCAGGCTCTGTCAGAGTGAGGTCCAGATGAGGGGCTGCCCATGGTGTCGGTCCATCTCCCAACATTCTCAGAGGTGCTAGCCCGCAAGACAGTCATGGAGTCAAAAGGGGCCCAGAGCCTCCTCCATCTCTGCTCAGCGGGGCACTGCTCTTTGGGTGGGAGCATTGCTGGGCTATCCCACCCACTGTGCAAGTTAACAAACCTGTCCTCGGGGCGCTGCCAAGCACACCCCCAGTCACCGTGACATCCCAAACACCCCACTCACTTCCAGTCACCACACAGGAATGGGACCCTGCCCCTGCCCCCGCAGAGCAACTCAGCACAACCCCTTTGTCGAGCAGATAGGTAAACTAAGGTCCTCGGAAAATGAAGGGATCTGCCCAGAATCAAACAGCTCATCTGACTGTGACCCAAGGAAGCCAACTCCTAGCCCCATGCTCTTCCCAGCTCCGCCCACGAACTCAAAACCAACCTGGAAATGGCTGATCCCACAATGGGGCTCAGTCCCTGTGGCCAGGGAGAGAGGCAGACCTCCTACCGACAACACCAGACACACAAAGGTGCTCAGCTCACTGTCTGACTGAGGTCACCTTAAGGGAGTGTGGGGCAAGAGCTGGAGAATGTGGAGGCATCTGGCACACCGCCCGACTACCTCTCATGAGGCACATGGGTAGACTCAGGCTGATGCCCCAGTGGTCCCCTGCAAATGGGACTCACCGAATTCTTGGGGGCCTTGACCCTGAACTCCAGACACTTGTGAAAGGCCAGAGAGATCATCTGCCGTCAGAGAATAGGTGAACCACCCCACTTCCCCGCTCAGCTTCCCCAGACCCAGGGAGCCCAGAGGCTCGCCTGAGCAGAGAAACCTTAGTTAGGTATGTGGAATCACAGCTTGGGCTCAACCCCTGCCCCCATGCTCGGTGTGTGACCTTGGGCAAGGCAGGCAGATGGTCTCTGCCTTGGCTCCCTCGGCCTCTCTCGTGAGCTCGTCATGAGTCACACACACAGAAACTCGTGTCAAGACACTCGGACAAAGCTGACCCAGTGAACGGCAGCTACGGTTCCTATCTCCACCGGCATGAGTCTTGCCCAATGACCCTCGTTTTTAAGAACATTAGGAAACTCCCCCTCCAGAGGCGGAGGACCACTCCCAGACCCAGATGGGGAGGAGCCTCTGTAACAGAGAAGTCTGAGGGGAATGATCAGGTCGGGGTGGGAGGCAGGGAAAGGGGCTGTGGGCTTGCAGGAACCACAGACCACGGGCCACAGAAATCGGAGCTGAAAGAAGAGATGGTGTGACTCAGAGGGACCCCAGCTCAGCCTCCGGCATCCCCTCCTGGGGCAAGCACTGCTCTGGGGCTGTGTGGTGAGAGATGCTGCATTCCCAGACTGCCGCTCAGAGCCTCCTGCGCCCCCACAACAGGGCCTGGGAAACATCAAAGCTGGCCCTGCGGGGCCCTCTGTCCTGACGTCAGCTCACAGAAGGTCCTAGTTAGTGCTTGGCTGGGGTAGACTTCAGATGTTATAAAAGGCAGGGAGAACAGCCACCAGGCCTTCTCCAAGCCCCCAGCCCCCTGCTCCAAGCCACCATCGGGAGGCTGGCCCAGGGCCGTGGCCCCACATTGGCCAAGAAGGTGACTAGAGGCCTTTCTGGTGTGTAGGGCTTGCCAGAGAGCTCACTCTGTTGTGCAGCTTGGCGGGAACAGGCAGAAGGTTCAGGGGCAGATGGGGGAATCCCTCGCAGAAATCCCAGACTCCAGGAAAGGAGGAGCTGAGCAGTGAGGACCTCCTCAGAAGCTTCGGCCGGTCCCAATGACAAGATGTGGAGGACAGCAATGACAGAGAGATAGAAGGCTTCTGGGCACCGAGGTGGTACCTGCCCCAAGGTGGTGCAGTCATCAGCACATTCCTGACCCTGCACCACCAATGAATTGACGATATCCCCCAGGGCTAAGGTCTGGGGACGGCCTTCTCTGGTGGCACACTGGTCCTGGGCTTCCCAAAGCCGCCCCCTCATTCACAGTCTGACCACACCGTGCATGGTGCCTCCTACACCCAGGCCCCTCCAGAGCAGGAAGCTGCCCTCACCGTGCAATGGGGACCCCACCCCTTGCCCTGAGGCTGAGTGGGTTCGCAGAGACGGAGCCCCCAGCACAGCACAGCACGGAGGACACGGAGGGTCCGAGGCTGCCCTGCCCGGCACACAGGGTTCAAGCAGTCCCCCTGCAACAGCAGGCAGCCAGAGCCATCTGCCCCCACACCAGGCGCCAACCTCAACAAAGCTGGAGCTGCGAATACCCAATAAGGGCATTTTCCGAGCTATTTCCTCAGCTCCCCCAACAGCCATCTATATGCAGACACTCTGCCTGCGCCTTGGCCCCAGAGCCCAGAGCGAGGCTGTGCGGGCAGCGGACCAACTCCACTCCCCACCCCCCCATAAACGGCTGGTCCGCCGCCCGCCCTCCTTGCTGCTCTCTGGGCTCCGGGCCCAGCAGACCCATGTGTGTCTACGTGTGCATGTGTGCACACACATGTGTAAACATGATTTTATGGAGAGCAGAAAGCAGCAGGAAGTTTTTCTGCTCTGAAGTAATTTCAGCTACCCTGGTCCAAGCATCCATATGGGCCACTTAACTACCTGTCTCACAGTGGGGGCTGGTCCTCCTGCTTGAGGAAAAACACCCCAGGACCTGTGCAGGCCCAGAACCTGCCAAACCTGACCAGCTGATTGTATCTACATGCTCTCCCTTTTCCTAAAGAAAATGCCATCTTTGGGACACATGCCTCAGGACCAGGCTGAGCTACTAAGACACTGGCCGGCTGGCCCTGATGGGGGCATTTCACACAGCAGTGTGTGACCATGTGAGGGACCACCCCCAAGCCCAACCAGTCACACAGAAGTAGCCGACTCCTCCACACCTAAGACTCCATCTCTGGCTCCAGAGCCTGGGTCCGCATGGGGGACATTCTGACTCCTGGGTGGCCCCAAGGGCCCAGGCTGAGGTGGCTCCCGTCAAGGCACACAAACCCCCAAGGAAGAGGTTCGCCAACACCCTGTGCCTTGTCTGGGCAATGGCATCAGGACACAAACCAGGAGAGGCAGCTCTCAACCCAAGCGGTACACTAACATGCGCCGTCCAGGAAACACAGCAGTTCCCCGGCCCCCACCCAGACGAGGTCTGCCCTCCTCACAAGTACTCTCCATCCAGAAACTCTAAGGGCGCTGAGCAAGAGGCCCCAGGGGTACCAGGGTCCCTGCACCACAAGTCCTCCCCCAAGGGGTCACACACTGTACATACAGACCCTCAGCCTTCTGGGATTCAACTGGCATAACTTTCTCCTGCCCTTGAACCACCCCAAAGGTCCAGGGCTCACACACATATGTCATTTGGTTGAGGAACAAATGTCAACCACTGCAGGAATAAGTCAAGTGGATGAACAGCAGGCTGAGCTAGCCCACTCCTCACCGACCCACCCAGGTCAGCAGAAACACTAATGCCCCAGTGGTGTCTGTGAATCTGGGAACTGCCATGTCCCTCTCTACCACCAGCATGTACCAGCAAGATACTGTATGCGGTATAGACCCTCTGATGATAAGTCCAGACCAAAAGGATGCAGGGGGTCCCAGAAAATCGACCACAGCAAACTGTGAGACCCAGAGGCAGAGCACAAAGTTTCTAGCCCCCTCTGCCTCTCCAGGGTCTAAGAAAGGCCCCAGGTTCACAGACAGGAGCGCCACAGCCCTCTGCAAGCCGTTGCAGTCCTTGTTCTGAGCTGCACAGGAGGGAACAGAGCCAGAGCCAGGGAAAACGGGACAGTCTTCCCATCCTGGGATCTAGCTGCAAATGTCTGGAGAGGCTCCCACATCCGGATTAGAGGAGCAGAACAAAATAACCAGAGATTAGGGCAGAAACAAAATCTAGCAGGCCAGCTCATCTACCTTAAATGAAAACTACAACTCAAACCTGTCCTGCCCATTCCTGGGAGGCCCCAGCGGGGGGAGATCAACCTCTGATGGCAGGAGCAGGTCCCTGTGTCCAGCATCACGTGGCATCCAAGCCAGAGGGACAAATACGCCCACAAATGAGGCTTAAGATGCTCCCGAGCCAGTGGCCACACTGCTGGTCCCTGGAACCAGCCCATCTTCTGCTGGGGCTGGGAGGGCCGTACCTGGGACGCATCTCTCACCCTTGGTAACCTTTACATGGCTGTGATGTCTTCAAGGAAGCAGCAATGAATTAAACACCCAGCCACGTGTGATCAGGCCGAAGGAACACGGCATGGGGAGACCCAGGTTCTAGTCTCCACACAACCGCTAACAAGCAGTGACCCGAGCCAATCACCACCCCTTCCCAGGCAGACTTACTAACTATAAAATTACATCAAAGAGAGAACAGAATGGGACCGTTCCCAGGACCCAGCACTCAAGCTGCAAAGTGCTTCAAAGGCAGCTACAGGAACAAAGGGCTCAGGCCCCAGAGTCCTCTCCCAAACCCACTCCAGCCCCCAGCCCCCAAAGCCCAAAGGGAAAGGCAGGGCAGGGCCCAGGATGATTCAGGAGATGCTGTAAATGGCAGGTGTGTGGGTTGGAGGTAGCTGGGGGTTGCAAACAGGGACCCGGCACCACTTTCTGACAAGCTGCTCCCATTCCAATGGCTGAGCTCACATCCTGCCTCACCAGATCTCCCCTCTGCCTTAGCCACACACTTGCACTGAGAGCTCACTGCCTGTGACACCCGTGATAGTCCCATCTGTGCTATGACTGAGAACAGCACCCCCAAGCTAGGCTGCAAGCCTGAGAAGAGGGCAGACATTCGTGCCCAAGAGGATACAGCTGTGCCCCTCAGAAGGCCAGGTCACCGTAAATACCCCACCAGCGTCTGGGGGGAATGAAGTCACCGAGAGCCTGCCTGACCTGAAATCTTGTCCTAGGGCTACCTTTATCCCATCTTGGCCAATTTAATTTCCTTCTCTGGGTCCTCAGTTTCCTCTTCTGGAAAATGGCAGCCTTGGAACCAATTTTAGTGATTCTCCTTCGGATTCCTAGGGGAGTGAGCAATATTCAAAGGAAATTCACATTAGGTACAGACCCACAAAATCTGCGTTTTTTTTTTTTTTCAGGAAAATTTAAAAAAAAAGAAAAAGAAACAAAACAGAAGTCTAGGTAGGGAACCATGGACCGCAGATTAAAATATCCTTGGATAAGGTGATCCCTGGGGAGTCCAAGGGCTTGATGGATGGGGCCGGGAGGGGGGTTGCTGGACCAGAACTGCCAGGAAGAACCAGGAGTTCGTTCCACCCTCTGTGCCTGGGGACAGATCCATTCTCAGTACAAAGGAGAGAGAAGTCTCCTAAAGACACCGGTCAGGGTGCCTGGGTGGCTCAGTGGGTTAAGCCTCTGCCTTCGGCTCAGGTCATGATCTCAGGGTCCTGGGATCGAGTCCCACATCGGGATTTCTGCTCTGCGGGGAGCCTGCTTCCTCTTCTCTCTCTGCCTGCCTCTCTGCCTACTTGTGATCTCTCCGTCAAATAAATATATAAAAATCTGTTAAAAAAAAAAAAAAAAGACACCAGTCAGAGGCCTGAGAAAATAATACATATATGTTAGCAAGGCGACAGAGCTGGACCAGGGTGCTGAGAAATGAGCCAGGGCTCAATCCCAGGAAGACCTCAGGGCTGCTCAGTCAGTGTCCTCGGAGCTCCAGAGGGGACAGAGAGCCCAGCTCCTGGCTGTAGGCTCCACAACCACTCACTATACTCCCAAGTGCAGAGGTGAGGGCTCCCGGGAACCACAGTGAGTACCGCTCCAGGTGAGCCTGGGGTGGTGCATCCTGTGGTCTTACCTAGCCTGGTTTTATTAACTTTCAAGGCAGGCTCAGAAAATTCTGTGAGACTCTTTCAACCCATCTGCCTCCTCCCTGGGAGGCTGATAAGGCAGTGAGCATAGATCTCAGAGGGGCCACCACAATTCAGCCCAAATTCCCTATGGAAGGGGACACAATTCCCTGCCTTTTAGCTGGAGCAGCCTGTACTTCAGTGAAGAAATCCTGGGGTGCCTGAGGGCTCAGTCTGTTAAGCGTCTGTCTTTGGGTCAAGTCCTGATCCCAGGGTCCTAGGATTGACCAGCACAGCAGGCTTCTTGCTCAGCAGGAAGCTTGCTTCTCTCTCTGCAGCTCCCCCTGCTTGAGCACACACACTCTCTCTCTCTCTCTCTCAAATAAATAAATAATAAAATCTTTTTAAAAAAGGAAATCCTTCTTGACTCATAAATAAATTGAACTGTCCCTTAGACCTGCTCTGTCCTGAAATGTAACGGAATTAAAATGAAACAAAATTGAAAATTAATCTTCCTCCTTAGTGTGAGGCACATTTTAAGTGCTCAGGAGCTACACCTAGCTTGAGGCCACGGTATCCCACAGTGCAGATCTGTCCCCACAAAAAGCTCCATTAGATGGCACTGCCTTAGTCCCTCTGACTACTGGCTTCTTACACGGCCCCAAGCACAGGCACATTATTTCTAACCTAAAGAACCCTCGACACGGGGGTCAGCCTCATTTTCCTGAGGAGGAAAGTGGAGTCCAGACTGTCCCACGAAATGGCAGTCCGTCTGCAAGTACCCTCTGGCTCTGTCCTGCCCCGAAGTCTATCTGTCTGGGTTGGGTCTGCGTTCCTTCCATGATGTTCCTTCCATGATGCTGTGCGGGCTGCTTCTCTCCTTTCACTTATTTCCTTTGATCCACACCCACCCCCAACCCTTCAGCCTCGTTTAATGTAAATCCTTTTCTCTGTGCGCCCTGGGGAAATGGGACTGCGGGTCCCAGGGTAGGTCCTTTTAAGTTCGGTGAGTGGTCTCCGGTTCTTGCTCACTCCACGCCTTACTTTGTTCCACTTAGCGCTGTGTTTGAAGATCTTTCCCTGTGGCCATGTCCTACCTCCTGCTGTTCTCCCAGGAAATGAATCGAGCTGCTAGGTTTGGGGAGGGAAGACGGTAGTGGATTTTTTTTTTTTTTTTCCATTTTCAACAAGTAAGTGGCCGAACACAGCTGCCCACAATTTGAAGACTGGTCTTTAAGCCCGCACCTACCTCCCCTGGGTGCCCCCAGAACCCTGGCCTCTATTGCCGCAGGTGGTCCCCGCTGCCTACTGGGTATCCTTGGAGCCTGTTTCTCCTGCCTCCCTCCCTTTCTCCCCAGTAAACCCAAAAAGTCCCTGAAGAGGCTGGACTTCAGCTGGTTTCAAAGGGATAAGAGGAAGAGCTGGTCTCAGGCTTTTATATTTAGAAGCGCTCTGCAAACCACTTCCCGGGGCAGGCAGGAGTGGGGAATGTGAGGAAATCACTTCGCTATGTGGGATGTGGAAAGCACGAGCCACTCCAGGCTTGCAGCAGCGGGCTGCATTTGCCACACAGCCTGTGACACACAGCGATGTCTCACACATGGGCAGGAGACAAGGGTGGCTGGCAGGAGACCCCGTGGGACAACATGCACCGCGGACTGGGTGTGCCCTCCAGGCCAGGGCACAAGGCAGGGCCCAGGAGTCAGAAGCAGACCGCCATCCACAAAGTGCCCCTCCCCCAGCCTTCTTTTCTTTCCTTTCCTTCTCCACCTGTCTGACCCAACAGCTGTTTCTGGAAAGCAACCCTTCTCTCCAGGGAGGGGAGAGTCTTAGAAAGGGATGCTGCCCGCTTTGGGCCTCAACCGGGGACACAAAGGATCCGGACTGAGGGAGGAGGGTTGGAACCACCAACGGCTGGAGGAGACACGAGTGCCCTCCTGGACTCCAGGCTACTGGACAGGCTGGGGAAAGGTGTGGGGCAGGGCTGTCCAGAGTGCCC
Source organism: Mustela nigripes (assembly GCF_022355385.1). Lineage (NCBI taxonomy): Eukaryota > Metazoa > Chordata > Mammalia > Carnivora > Mustelidae > Mustela > Mustela nigripes. The sequence continues at coordinate 60,598,813 of NC_081561.1, forward strand.
ACTGTCTCCTTGTGAAGACAGATCTGCTCCCGCCATCAAAAGTTCTCTTAGCCACCTCTGTTAGCATGCGTTGCTGGAAACAACGTTGGAGGGGAGGACGATCTTGGAGTGGAGATCCAATCCAGCATCCGCGAACATATTGCTCAAATATGACTCAGATGTGATGGGGTCTGGCCTGGTGTGACAAGGTGAGGGGAGCCACAGGCAGAGGGGGATGTAGAAGGCAGGCCAGCTGCTGAGTTAACTCAAACCATAGATACTTGCTAGGCACCTTATAACCTCATTTTCTTGCTTAAAATATAAACTTTCGAACAGGGCAATCATATTCTTTTATTTAACCTCCTAACTGCAAATCACTACTAGTGATTTGCTCCTTTGTTTTTTAAGGAAAATAACCAAAGAAGAGTCATTTGCTTAAAATCAGCTGTTTAGAGAAAGCATTCTGGCTAAAGATGGCAAAATGAGTATTTCAATCCTCAAATCAATAACAACAGATGAAAAAAAATACAAGCGGATGAATAATAGAAACAATTCCTTGTAAGTTATTTTTAAAAGCAGCCAAAACTTGCAACTCATCACCAGATGCTTCAAGCCTAGGGATAACTGACTTTGGAGGAGAAAACATTATAAAACATAAAACACACACAAACAGCTGGAGGAAAAAAAAAATTAAGCCCTTAAGAGTGGCTGATGCAATAAGTGAATTGAATAGCCAAAAAAATGACAAAGACCTAAAGTTTCTTTCATGCCTACTCTGTTGATCTTTGAGTCAGGGTCTGGAAGGCACCAAGATCTGGCTTCACTTAAGTCTGGAACTGACTGTCCCTCCATTCTAGGAGGTGCTTCTTAAAGACCTCTAAAGTCACGGAGGGAGAGAGGGGGGAGAGGGAGGCGGAGAGGAAGAGAGGGAGGCGGGTGGCAGGGAGAGAGGGAAGGGGGCGGAGAGCAGACACTGATGGAAAGAGACAGGGAGATGAGATGAAGGGAGCTGGAGGGAAACTGACAGAGACAGATAAAGAGGAGACAGAGGGAGGCTAACTGACAGACAGAGGGAGATGAGCTGACTTAGAGAGGAAGAGACACAGGCAGAGAGGAGAGAGAGGGACCCAGGTCCTGATAGAAGAGAAGGTGAGTGGCAAACAGGTAAAGAGACATGGGCAGGGAGACACACGGAGAGACAAGAGTCATGGAGACCCAGAAAAAGCGGCAAGAAAAACAAAGACTCATAGCAGACGAATTCACACACATGTAGGCATGCATAGGGCTCCTCACGCCTTGTAGAGCAGGGCCCAGCCCCACATTGACCCCAAGTTCAAGTTCCCCTGGCAAGTCTATCCTTGGGTCTCCAGGTCCTTTCCCCTGACCCAACAGTGTCAGAGACTCTTAACTCAGTCCCCAGCTTGGGTCACAGGGCTACTTAACTCTATCACTAGACACGAAAGGTTACAGCTTGCCTGGGCACAGGAGACCTGGGGGAGGTAGTGAAGGGGGAGGGGCTCTCTAGATACCAGATTCAGGCCATTTATAATGGAGATCCCTCAAATTAGAGGCTCCTGGTAAATAATTCACCAGGAAAAGTACAGTACCTTCCCAGGTCTCATCCATTATTCACCAAGATAAATGTACCATATTGTTATACTTCCTGACATCTAAAAATTGCCTGAGCCATTAGGCCAGGGGCAAGATGACAGCGGGGCAATTTCCACCGCACCCTTCCAGAACCCTTGACCCAGCAGTCCTGGCGCTTCTGGAACTCAGTCTGTGGCTCTTCATACAAGGGCAAACCATTCAACTTCCACAAAGGGCGAACCCAGCTTCTGACCACGAGATCTCAAGACCAGGCCTCCACACGGCCCACAAGAGCCCACTGCCAGGGGCACCTGGATGGCTCAGTCTTTAGGCATCTGCCTTCGGCTCAGGTCATCATCCCAGGATCCTGGGATGGAGGCCCGCATCAGGCTCCCTGCTCCATGGGAATCCACTTCTCCCTCTCCCACTCCCCCTGCATGTGTTCCCTCTGTCACCGTGTCTCTCTTTGTCAAATAAATAAATAAAATCTTTAAAAAAAAAAAAAAAAGAGCCCACTGCCAGGTTAGAAGGAAGCCCAGAAAGAGTGTGGACCAAAACTCCCACATTCACCAGACCCTGAAGGTTTTGGAGCTCCTCAAAGGGAAAAGGCAATCCCTTTGCTTGTATTGAAGGGTAATTCTGTTCCTAGACGTTCAAAGGGTTTTTGACTTAGGTGGCAGAGGAGTGTCAGCTACCAGGTGCACAAAACCCAGCACCCTAGCCTTGGAGCTGAGCAAGTCATTCTCCTGCAGGCCCTCGAATCCCCGTTTGTAAGGTCACCAGGCTCCGCTTTACCACGCAGGGCCCTCACAAGATCACGGTGCCCTCCGGGAAAGCTGAAGAGCTGCACATTGTTAAGGCCCCGGACTCCAAAATACAGGCAGGATGGAGATGGACAAGAGCCCAGAGTCTGGGTTCAAAAGCTGCCCGTACTCCATCCCCACTCTCTCTCTCACCAAGTATATGTGCTCGGGCAAGCTGTCTACCCGTGCGGAGCTCCCACTTTTGCACAAAATGGTGCTAATAACGTTATCTGCCTCACAGGCTTATGAAAAGTAAATTCACATGTTAATAAATGTAGCATGTTTGGAACAGTGCCTGGCATGTGTTCAGTTAAAGACTATGTTAAGTCCTTTATTCTCCTTATTATGTTTAAGATTTTTTAAAAAATATTTTATTTATTTGATGGGAGGAGAGAGAGAGAGAGCCAGCATAAGGAGCAGAGCAGCAGGCAGAGGGGGAGGGAGAAGCAGACTCCCTGCTCAGCAGGGAGCCCAATGTGGGGCTCGATCCCAGGACCCTAATCATGACCTGAGCCAAAGGCAGATGCTTAACAGCTGAGCCTCCCTTGTGCCCCTCGAGATTTTTTTATCTTTTACGAACTACATACCAGCACAAACATCCCTCACCTGGTATAGGCCTTTGCTGGCATCCCTCCCATGCAGACCAATAAGCGGCAAAGTGCCCTGTTTGATCTGTCACTTGCCCCGTTTCTGCCACCTGAGCATGGTGGTTCTCTCCGAACAGACCCTGTGAGCCCCCTCATCATAGGACACACACCCGTGGGGCGCCGCAGTTTGAGTGGGGGTTGCCCCGTGTGGGTGAAGCCCCACAGCGGAGCTGCCAATCGCTGGTAGCCTGGCATTCTGCTGCCTGCTGTCCTAGGGGCCTGCAGGCCATGCGCAGATGAGAGGTGGCTCAGAGCGTCCTTCACTGGCCACCAAACATGCTCAAATTAAGAGGCACCCTCACCACGAATGAGCAATCAGAGCAAGACTGTCAGGGTGAGAAAGGATCCAGACCCTCGTGGGACAAGGCAGGTCTCTGGCCTCAAGGAACACACCTGCTGTCAGGCGAGGCGAGCACCATCAATGTCTGTGTGCTAATTCCTGGCAGTAACCAGTGGGCTGCAGCTTTCTGACTTCGTGAGGCCCTCACAAGAGACGCCTGGAAAATTCTATGCTTTATAAAGGAAGGGACTACATAAAATAGGAGTTGTAAACAACTCCCAAAGGCAAACAATAAATTAGGAAAAGTATTTCCAGCAAAGGACAGAAGATGGGCTGCTGGTCTTAGTATATAGATACAAATCAATCATAAAAGTACTAAAATTCTCACAGTAACATGGTCAAAAAATACGCAGAGTTCTCAAAGCAAATATTAATATAAGAAAACATTCTAGGAGTGCCTAGGTGGCTCAGGTGGTTAAGGGTCTGATTTCGGCTCGGGTCATGATCTCAGGGTCCTGGGATCAAGCCCAGCATTATCCTCAGGCTCCCTGTTCAGTGGGGAGTCTGTTTCTCCCTCCCCTCTGCCCCATACCCCAGCTCATCCTGTCTCTCTCTCAAATAAATAAAATCTTTAAAAAAAAAAAAATCCAATTTCTTAGATTCTTAGGAATCTAAGAAATGCAAATTAGAATAAGTTATTCTGCCCATCAAATGAACATCAAGATTTTTAAGACAGCACTCAACACTGGTGAGTATATGGAGAAAATGGTCCTCTTGCTTTGCTGATGGGATATAAATTATAATTCCCTCCTGCAAAGTGGTTCAGAAACTGGACGAATATCTTAAAAAATTCATGCCCTTCCTCATTGGAGAAGTGCCTGATTCCACGTCTGGGGCAGGAAATGCACAAGACAAGCCTGGAACATCATCACATACAAGGGAACAAGCAAAGACTAGTAAGGTCACATCCAATGGTTCCAGGCCAGCTTGAAGAGGCTCCCACAGACCAGAGATGGACTAAGCATCCAAAAGGATAAGAACCACGTGGACTTACACACACTGACTAAGTTAAGATCCATGACTTCATAATGATGTTCTTAAAAAGCCCCAAACGGGGCACCTGGCTGGCTCAGTCAGTAGAGCATGCAACTCTTGATCTCAAGGTTTTAAGTACCAGTCCCATTTTAGATAGAGATTAGGAACTACATGCCAGCACATATATTGGTGTAGAGTTTACTTTAGAAAAAGTGTAGAGAAAAAAAAAAGTGTAGAGATTGGATGTAGAGATTACTTAAAAAAAAATTTTTTTTTTTTTAAAGCCTACTGCCAGGGCGCCTGGGTCGGTCAGTCCATTAAACTGCTGTCTTCAGGGACGCCGGGGTGGTTCAGTGGGTTAAGCCTCTGCCTTCGGCTCAGGTCATGATCTCAGGGTCTTGGGATGAAGCTCTGCATTGGGCTCTCTGCTCAGCAGGGAGCCTGCTTCCCCCTCTCTCTCTGCCTGTCTCTCTGCCTGTCTCTCTGCCTACTCGTGATCTCTGTGTGTGTCAAATAAATAAATAAAATCTTTTTTTTAAAAAGCTGCTGCCTTCGGCTTGGGTCATGATCCCAGGGTCCTGGGATCGAGTCCTGCATCGGGCTCCCTACTCAGCGGCTCAGCGGGAAGCCTGCTTCTCTCTCTCCCACTCCCCTGCTTGTGTTCCCTCTCTCACTATGTCTCTCTGTCAAATAAATAAATAAAATCTTAAAAAAAAAAAAAAGTAAAAAAAAAAAGCCTAATGCCTTCCACTGGTCACCCCGAAGGATGCTAGAAAACCAACCCATTATGTTAAAAACTGGTTAAGCCCCAAGCTTTATATATCCCCTTTCTGAATAGCTATACCTAAGGATAACCAGCCAGGGTTTGTCTTTACAGAAATCTCCAGATGATAAATACCGTATCACCACTTTACAACCTCTAATGAAATCATGGCTCTAGCAATGATTATTGATGGCTGCTAATTCCAGAGACACAACCAGATGTTACGTGTCTGCTGAGGGAAGCACACCTGAAAAAAAAATTCGACTTGAATCTGGTGAAGCTTGCAGACCCAAGTTTCCTTATTAAAAAGTTTAAGAAGGGGGACGTCTGGGTGGCTCAGTTGGTTAAGCAGCTGCCTTCGGCTCAGGTCATGATCCCAGCGTCCTGGGATCGAGTCCCACATCGGGCTCC
>NC_081561.1:60604420-60621015 GCF_022355385.1 Mustela nigripes
AAGAAGGGGCACCTGGGTGGCTCAGTGGGTTAAGCCGCTGCCTTCAGCTCAGGTCATGATCTCAGGGTCCTGGGATGGAGCCCCGAATTGGGCTCTCTGCTCAGCAGGGAGCCTGCTTCCCTCTCTCTCTCTGCCTGCCTCTCGGTCTACTTGTAATCTCTGTCTGTCAAATAAATATATAAAATCTTTAAAAAAAAAAGTTTAAGAAACTTTCTAGAATAAACTTGGAAAACAAGGAAGGCCTTAGATAACAATGTGCCACCCACTAAAGTAATAACTGTAAATGTACCTCCTGGGTCTTCTACCCCTCTCACAAATGGTTATTAAAACCTCATACTGTTAACAAAACATTTCCTGTGCATACCACCTGCCTTCCCCACCAGATTCTAAGCTCCCTGAGCACAAGGATTGGCCACACGCTTGTCCATCCCCTCCCATGCAGGGGGCTGGCCCGTCCGAGGTGCTCAGGAAACGCCAGCTGATCTATGGTGGTTTGACGGAGCCATATTTAGCTCCATTATCCCTGCGTGGTGTGGAATAAGCAGAGGGTCAAAGCCCAATATGGGATCCTCGTAGGCAATTATGTTAATTATCATTATTAATTCAACAAACATTTATCTAGAGCCTACCATGTGCCAAGTACTCTGCAAGACACTGGGGATGAGAGGGAAAAACACACAATTACTGTCTTTAAGTATCTCAGTTTGGTGGGGGAGTCAGACAAGTAAACATATAATTACAATAATAGCTAACACTTACTGACCGCTTACTATGTGCCAGGCACCGTTCCAAGCATTTTAACCATACTGGCTTGTTAATGCTTACAACCACCCGGTAAAGTAGATACTGCAATCCCCATTGTACAGATAAGGAAACTGAGGCATGGAGACGTAAATAGCTTGCTCAAGGCCACACGGCTAGGAAGTGCCAAATGCAGGATTCAGATCTCAGGTCATCTGGCTGCAGAGGCCACCGGATCATCACAGAGGCCTTATCACGTTATCACACAAGGCGGGGGGTGGATGCACGACACAACTCAAAGTTGGGGAACGGGGGAGCAGAGAAGAATACTGGAGAAAGGCTCTTCAAGACAAGCTTTTCACAAGGAATGGGGCTTGGCAAATACAAGATTGAAGCACAAAGACAAAGCATGGTCAGAGCACGCACGTCAGGGAATTCGGGGTGCTCAGAGTTTAAGAGGTGATGAGGGGGACCACAGCAAGAGGCCACCAGGCAGGAGTGTGGGAGAAGGAGGCAAAGGAGGCAGGATAGAAATTTACTGTGCTCGGGCTGTACCAACAAAAAACAAAACAAAAATCACTACACCAGTGGGTCCCTGCCTGCGACGAGGTGACTGTTAGTGCAGAAGGCAGACTGAAGTGGCTCCATCACACGGGGAGCAGCAGGGGTACCCACAGAAGGCACGATTATGGGATAACGCCTTATCTGTCCTACTCGTTTCCTAGGGCTGCTGCAACACTCCCACAACTGGGTGGCTTAAAACAACGGTTTATTCTCTCACAGTTTAGGAAGACTGAGGTGTGAACTCAAGGTGCTGGCAAGATTAGTTCCTCCTGGGGTGGCAGGGGCTCAGTCAGTTGGGCATCTGCCTTAGGCTCAAGTCATGGTCCCAGGGTCCTGGCATCAAGCCCCAAATCAGGCTCCCTGCTTAGCGGGGAGTCTGCTTCTCCCTCTCCCTGCTGCTCCCCCAGCTTGTGCGTGCACGCACGCTGTCAAATAAATAAATGAAATCTAAAAAAAAAAAAAGAAAAAGAAAAAAAGATTGGTTCCTTCTGGAGGCTCTAAGGAAAGTCTACCCCATGCCTCCCTCCTAGCTTCTGGGGTTGCCCATAATCCTTGGCTTGGAGATGCATCACTCCAAGCTCTGCCTCCTTCATGGGGCCATCTTTCCTCCCTGAGTGTGTCTCTCTGGGTCTCCTCTCTCCTTGTAAGGATACCTCTATTCATAGAGGATTAGAACTTACCTTAATGACATCCCCTTAACTTGATTACATCTGCAAAGTTCCTATTTCCAAGTAAGGTTACACTCACAGATACTGAAGCTTAGGACTTGGCCATTAACTTTTGGGAGAACACAGTGCAACCCTGAACACCTGCTACTCTACAACTTGCTTTTCTTGCTGTACAGTTAATTACAGGTATCTTCCCATGTCTGTCCCCATGGTTCTAGCTCACTCACTTCGACTGCTGTGTGTTATTTCCCTGCGTCAATGACCCATAATCTATTTGTCTAGCATCCTAGAGAAAGACTAGGACAGATTGGGGTGCCTGGGTGGCTCAGAGGGTTAAGCCTCTGCCTTCGGCTCAGGTCATGGTCTCAGGGTCTTGGGATCCAGCCTCGCATCGGGCTCTCTGCTCAGCAGGGAGCCTGCTTACTCCTCTCTTTCTGTCTGCCTCTCTGCCTACTTGTGATCTCTGTCTGTCAAATAAATAAATAAAATCCTTAAAAAAAAAAAAAAGACTAGGACAGATAATCATCCCCATTAGGAACACTTGGATGCCTTAATATTTTGCCATTACAAACAATGCTTCAACTAAACCTCTCTGTACAGGCACCCATGCACATTGATGAGAGTGCTTCTGTAGGAAGACTTCCTAGAAACAGAAACCCCCCTGGACCAAAGAGAATACAAGTTCAAGTTTTTGATAAATGACTAATGGCTCTAAAGTTTGTGCCAACTTGTGCATCCTTACCATACCAACACTTACTGAAATAATGCTTTGTTGCAATTTACAATTCATTCAACACATTTAGTTTCTCCTTAAAAAGATAAAGCAATCTTTCACATATGCATCAGTTAGCTGAATTTCTTATTGTCCATTTTTTAAAATTTTTATTTACATTCTTGCTAGTTAATATGTAGTGCAGTATGGGTCTCAGGAGTAGAATTTAGTGATTCATCACTTACATATAACACCATAACAACAGTACTCATCATAACAAGTGCCCATCACCCATTAAGCCCATCCCCCACCCACCTCCCTCCATCAACCCTTATTGTCCACTTCCTATTCAATTTTGTTGTCTACTTTTTTAATTTTTTATTTTATTTTATTTTTAAGATTTTATTTATTTATTTGAATCAAGGGAGAGAGCACAAGTAGGGGGAGTGGCAGGGAGAGGGAGAGGGAGAAGCAGGCTCCCTGCTGAGCAGAAAGCCAGATGTGGGGCTCCATCCCAGGACCCCAAGATCATGACCTGAGCCGAAGGCAGATACTTAACTGACTGAGCCACCCAGGCAGCCCTATTTTTTTTTTAAACTTTTAAGTAATCTCTACACCAAGTGTGGGGCTTAAATGCACAACCCTGAGATCAAGAGTTACACGCTCTACCAACTGAGCCAGCCTGGTGCTGCATGTCTTTTTTCTTTATTAGCTTGTAATTAATAAGATCAAGACTATAAGGCTTCTTCTGCATTACATGTTATACTTCTCCCTCCTGAGAACGGTCATTAAGTCACTGAATGCCTCCCACGTGTCAGGCCTTGCTCTAAGTGCTGGGGATACCGTAATGAAAAAAGCACTGGAGGTTCTTGTTCTCAATTGTTACACTTCTCATAAGAAAAGGTGTTTGCACATGATTTGGGCTGGGAAATAGACAGGAAGTGAATTTTCACCCCTGGGTATAGAGTTCCTTTGATCCATTTAATACCAACCTGTTTCATCCACTTGAGAGCCTTCTGGAGAGAAATCTACCCCTGCTCTCCAGGGGTCCTAGAAGGATCCGCCAAGGAGCAGGGCGGATACTGGAAGCAAGAATAGCTAAGGGATAGCTTTGTCCCCTCCCTGGAAGAGCCACACTGCCAGGTGCCCAGCCCCCCCCCCCCCCACAAGGCATCTAGAGACAGGGCCTTTAAGCCCAGTGAGTTCTGAGAGCAAAGGGAGAAGTCTGAAGAAGGAATAACTCCTCTCCATCACAGCAAAGAGGGTGCCAATAGATCCCCATTCCTATGAACCCCAGGGAGGGATGATGTCGGATTGGGCTCTGACCCTTCCTCCCCAACCCACTTATAGGATCCACCCCCTTGCATAGGTAGCCTACACACACACACACAACCATATTCAGGGATGAATCAGACAAGCTTATCCTCTTTAGATTTAAACCTTATTCTTCTACCTAGTCTTCATCAATAATAAAGATGATACACTGATGTCCATCTGTCCAATTCCTGTATCTGTCTTTCCTTCCTCCCCCCTGCCCTCCACTGGTTCCAAATTCAGAGAGAAGGATGATATTTACTGACTCCTGCAACATACAGTTTCCATAACTGCTTGATGCCTGAGTATTTTGATCTTTGATTTTGTGAATGTGATAAATGTTTTCTTTGTATTTTCTGAAAGGTTATTTACTGATAATAGCAAACCAGGGTTTTGTGTAGTTTTGTATTTGGCCAAAGGAGTCAACTATCTCACTTACTCTAGTGGTTTTCAGTTGCTAGTTGAGTTTCACATGTAAAAATCAGGAAGCCTGACTGCCTCAGTGGGTATAGCATGTGACTCTTGGGTCTCTGGGTTATATGTCTGAGCCCCATTTTGGGCACAGAGCCTTCTTTAAAAAAAAAAAAAAAAAGGATGCCATCTACAAAAAACACTAACTTTATTTTTACTTTCATTTTTCTTACAATATTATTTCAACTAGAATTTCCAGGAGAATGTTAAAATAGTAGTGATATTACGTTTAGTGTAATAATAACTTCTTTATTTTAATGAGAATAGCATTCTAGATTTTTTTTTTTTTTTAGATTTACTTATTTCCTTGAGAGTGAGCAAGAGTGCAGGGGGAGAAAGAGAAAAGGAGGGAGAGAGTGGATCTCAAGCAGACTCCTCACTGAGCGAGGAAACCCACATGGGCCTCAATCCACCATTCTGAGATCATAACCTGAGCCAAAATCAAGAACTGGATGCCCAACTGACTGAGCCACCCAGGTGCCCCTATAATTTCATTTTTAAGTATAAGGTGGGCTGTGGTTAAATTTTTTTTTTTTTGTAAGATTTTATTTATTTGCCAGACAGAGAGCACAAGCAGGCTCCCCGAAGAGCAGAGCCAGATGCAGGACTCGATCCCAGGATCGACACGAGCCGAAGGTAGCAGCTCAACCCACTGAGCCACCCAGCTGCCCTGGTTTAAAATTTTTTCTTAAAAAAAAAAAAAAAATCAAGAATGGATGTTCATTTGACACAGTGACTATGTCTTCCTATACTAATGAATTTTATTTGATTAAACTACCTGTGCATCTTTGGAATAAATCCTTTAGTTGTTTATGGTTTATTACCCTTTAACATATTATTAGATAGAACTTGACAGTATTTTGTATTAGACTTTGACACCACTCTCTCTCCAAGCAGTGTGCTTCTCTCTTCTGCACTGTCAGTCAGCATTCGGAAACAAGGCTGTAACAACGTTGTGACAGGCGTTGGGGTGGACATCCATCTGTTCTTGGGCTCAGAGACAGTCTTTTTGCATCAGAAAGCTCTATTTCCTCAGCATTTTGAAATTTCCTGTCAATGCCTTCAGATGTAACAGCTCTGGGTTTTGTTTTTTTTTTAAGATTTTATTTATTTGACAGAGATCACAAGTAGGCAGAGAGGCAGGCAGAGAGAGAGGAGGAAGCAGGCTCCCTGCTGAGCAGAAAGCCCGATGTGGGGCTCGATCCCAGGACCCTGGGATCATGACCCGAGCCGAAGGCAGAGGCTTAACCCACTGAGCCACCCAGGCGCCCCACAGCTCTGGGTTTTATTTAGTTGTTTTTACTTTCTTCCAATTGTTTCCAGAAGACACTGGTCACTCACTTAGTCCTTCTAATGGTTCCTGAATAAACTTTGGTAATTTATGTTTTCCTTGCATAGACTGCTTAGCATGGCACTGAACACGGTAAACTGCAATAAACTTTTTAAATCTTTCTTTTTTTTTTTTTTAAAGATTTTTTTCTTTATTTATCTGACAGAGATCACAAGTAGGCAGAGAGGCAGGCAGAGAGAGAGGAGGAAGCAGGCTCCCTGCAGAGCAGAAAGCCCGATGTGGGGCTCGATCCCAGGACCCTGGGATCATGACCCGAGCCGAAGGCAGAGGCTTAACCCACTGAGCCACCCAGGTGCCCCTTTTTAAATCTTTCTATTGCAATAAAGCTCTGATTATTAGTAGATATTTCTGAATGCCCTCCTCATTGAACAGTGAGCTCTGTCTCACTCCCTGCTACATGTCCCCAGTATCTCCCAGGTGCCTCGTATGTGCTAAAAAAAAAAAAAAATTGTGGTAAAGCCAAGAATGAGATTAAAGCCTCTTTTTCTCAGATGCCTGGGTGGCTCAGTCAGTTAAGTGACTGCCTTTGGCTCAGGTCGTGATCCCAGGTTCCTGGGACTGAGCCCCAAATCAGGGTCCTGCTCTGCAGGGGAACCTGCTTCTCCCTCTCCCTCTGCTTGCTGCTCCCCCTCCTTAGGCTCTGACAAATAAGTAAATAAAATTTAAACAAATAGGGGTTCGCTCCTGGGTGGCTCAGTGGGTTAAACCTCTGCCTTCAGCTCAGGTCATGATCCTGGGGTCCTGGGATCGAACCCCGCATTGGGCTCTCTGCTCAGCAGGGAGCCTGCTTTCCCCTCTCTCTCTCTGCCTGCCTCTCTGCCTACTTGTGATCTCTGTCTATCAAATGAATAAAAAAATCTTAAAAAAAAAATTTAAACAAATAAAGCCTCTTTTTCCTTTCCTGTTTCGCCCAATATTGACCTCTTCTTTTTCTTGATTGGACTTGCCAAAGTTTCATTTCTTTTATTACTCTCTTTCTCAAGTTACCAATTCTAGATGTTTTCATTACAAATTAATTTCAAAGCCATATTTGGAAGAAAATTAATAATCTGAAATGATTTCCTAGATAATGAAATAAATTAAGCTATTTGACTAAAGGTAGAAAAAGAACAATAAAACAAACTTTGTCGCTATCTTGGGTTTGTCCCAGGTAAAGAGCATGAAACTTTTATTTTTTTTAAGATTTTATTTGTTTGACAGAGAGAGGAGACAGAGCAAGAGAGGGAATACAAGCATGAGGAGTGGAGGAGAGGGAGAGGGAGAAGCAGGCTCCCCACTGAGCAAGGAGCCTGATTTGGGGCTCCATCCCAGAACCCTGGGATCACGACCTGAGCCAAAGGCAGATGCCTAATGAATGAGCGTCCCGAAACTTTTTTCTTTTTTAAAGATTTTATTTATTTATTTGACAGAGAGAGAGATCACAAGTAGGCAGAGAGGCAGGCAGAGAGAGGGGGAAGCAGGCTCACCACCCAGTAGAGAGCCCGCCCAATGCGGGGCTCAATCCCAGGACCCTGAGATCATGACCTGAGCTGAAGGCAGAGTATTAACCCAATGAGTCACCCAGGCGCCCCATAGAAACTTTTTAATTCAATCTTCATTTTGTCTTGATTCAGTGGGAAACTTATTCCACTGATATTTACCATCACAGCTGACACATTTCTTTCTGCTTTTATCTACTTTACATTCTAATACTGCAATGCTTCTCCCTTTGTTGTACGTATTGTGTTTTGTTTGCCTTCACTGCCTCCGAGCATCTACAAGATACACTTCTTGTTTTTAATTTGACTAGTATACCCTTTGTTCATTACTTTCTTTAAATTTATTTATTTATTTATTTATTTGAGGGGCACCTGGGTGGCTAAATGGGTTAAAGCCTCTGCTCTGCTCTGCTCTCAGGATCCTAGGATCGAGCCCCGCGTCGGGCTCTCTGCTCAGAGGGGAACCTGCTTCCTCCTCTCTATCTGCCTGCCTCTCTGCCTACTTGCGATCTCTGTCTGTTAAATAAATAAATAAAATGTTTTAAAAAAAGAAATATTTGAGAGAGACAGAAAGAATGGGGGGGTGTGGTGGGGGAGGAGGAAAGACTCTCCAGCAGACTAACCCCCTGAGGGCAGAGCCCAAGTGGGGCTGAATCTCATGATCCCAGGGTTCACGACCTAAGCTGAAACCAAGAGTCTGACACGTAACCGACTAAGTCACCCAGGTGCCCCTGTTCATTGCTTTTTAAACTCTTGAATCTATTTCTCTAATTATCACATTTTTTTCACCATTTTCATCTCACTGTACATTTTCCTCTGGATTCAGAGAGCTCTACTACTACATGGTATTGATTAGGTTAATCGTAGAATCCATTAGGCCCTTTAAAGATTATGCTGGAAACTTAATTCTGCTATTGCATTTGTTTCCTTATACCTATTTGTTACCTCAGCCAGTCCCATATTTATCTCCTCCCCCTTCTTGGTCAGCTTCCTTTTGATCTCGGTCTATTGCTTCTCATCTGATTTTTTTCTTTCCATCTCAGGTTTCATAAAATACATATCTTCTTGATTTAGGAGTGGGGGGGTGGGGGGAGATGCTGCCTTTTAAAAAAAAAAAAATCACTTCTTTTTTCCAGCAGTATTCCAAGGAAGAAATGATAAGAACTGAACTAAGCCACGAGCAATGGGATGGAAGGGAAGGGAGAAACTAGGAGAGCGATTAAGGGACAGCAATAAATGAAGATGCAGAAAAAACCAAATCCAGACAGCCAGCAGAGCCTACAGACTCCAAGCATATGTCCATGAGGAGTTTTAAGTGTCCCCGGAGCTCACCTGCCACAAAACAAGGGCAAGACCACAACAGCCCCCACTCCTCACTCCACACACACACACACCTTCCTGCAAAGACCCTCACCAGAGCCTCTGAGCTGGCCATTATCATGTTCATCCTACAGATAAAGAACGGAGTTCAGAAAAGTTAAACTGCTTCCAGAGCTAGAATTCTGGTCTGTGGAACCCAGCTTCCAGAGCAACCATGGAACACTGAGGACAGGGTTACCCAGCCTGTGAGAAGACAGATGACAGGAACTCAAGCCACCCTGCTATGTCCATCATCAAGTTGGGGGCGACAACAAGAATACATCTGACAGAATGGAAAATGAAGAGGAGCAGGTCATTTAAAGCTACATGATATAGAACAGAGAACACACATGGCCTCAAAAATGAGGGAATGAGAACCTTGGTGGGCACTGGGCTATGACACTCCCAAGTTTCCCGGAACATCCCTGACAGGTGCTGGCTATCTTGGCATAATTATTAATAATGTCCCCATCTGGACGATAAATTCTCTGGTCCCCCTAGCAATGCTCCACATGTGAAACATGCTCACCTGTTTTCACATGTTAATCTGTATGATTTTCCACAGGCCTACTGAACAGCGCTGTTTCAGAAATTTGATGAAAGGGGCACCTGGTGGCTCCCTCGGTTAAGTGGCTGCCTTCAACGCAGGTTATGATCTCAAGGTCCTGGGATCAGTACCGCATAGGGCTGCCTGGTCAGTGGGAAGTCGGCTTCTCCCTCTGCCCCTCCCCTTGCTCCTGTGTGCACTCTCTCGAATAAATAAAATCTTTAAAGGGGCACCTGGGTGACTCAGATGGTTAAGAATCTCCCTTCAGCTTGGGTCATGATCTTCAGATCCTGGGATGGCCCCCACTGGGTTCCCTGCTCAGTGGGGAGTCTGCTTCTCCCTCTGCCTCTCCCTCCTACCCGCTTCCACACACACACACACACTCTCTCTCTCTCTCTCTCTCAAATGAATAATGAATAAAATCTTTAAAAATAAATAAATCTTTTTTAAAAAGAAAAGAAATTTGACGAAAGCTAAAAACTCCCACTTCAGAAAAATTACGTAAGTGTAGAACGTTGGACACAAATTTGATTATGTTTATTCCTTTTAACAGAGCAGCTCCATCTCTGGGAATTTATCCTACAGACAGGCAAGCGCAAGGGCAAAGGTAGGTACAAGGACATTTCTGATGGCACTGTTTTAAATAGCAAGTCCTGGGCGCCTGGGTGGCTCAGTGGGTTAAGCCGCTGCCTTCGGCTCAGGTCATGATCTCAGGGTCCTGGGATCGAGTCCCGCATCGGGCTCTCTGCTTGGCAGGGAGCCTGCTTCCCTCTCTCTCTCTGCCTGCCTCTCTGTCTACTTGTGATTTCTCTCTGTCAAATAAATAAATAAAATCTTTTAAATAAATAAATAAATAAATAAATAAATAAATAAATAAATAGCAAGTCCTCAGAAACACCCTAAAATCCATCAGTAGGGAATGAGTCAAATAACCTGGGGGAGGGGGGTGGGGATCTGCCTCCCCACCCCCAAGATTTTATTTATTTATTTGACAGAGAGATCACAAGTAGGCAGAGAGGCAATCAGAGAGAGAGGAGGAAGTAGGCTCCCCGCCAAGCAGAGAGCCCGATGTGGGGCTTGATCCCAGGACCCTAAGATCATGACCTGAGCTGAAGGCAGAGGCTTAACCCACTGAGCCACCCAAGCACTCCTGCACCAAGCTTCCTCTTAAAATAGGCAGCAGTCTTCCTGCGCCTCCTCTGTGGCGCCCCCCCCACTCCCCTGCCCCGTGCCCCCAACTCAGCAAGGTCCCAGGGGAGGAAGAGACACGAGCTTGCTCACAGGAGGAGGCTAAATAATGAATTGTAAGTGTGTGTTTTCTTTGGCCAGGGCAGTCTGGCCAAGCACTGGGGGCTGCTGGGCAAACATTTTTCATATTTTAGTAGCTGGCCTATGCCCAAAACAGTCAGAAGTTAAGTAAGCTTTGAATGAGCTGCGTCTATCCTCTCCCCCGCCCCAAGAATTCTTAATGAGGTTCTAAGGCAGCGGCCTCCAGCAAACCGATCCTGTTGCCTTAAATATCACTGGCCCTTCACTACTTTTAATGAATGCAAATGATTCAGCAACAAAACACTTAGCCTGGAGTGAAATCCGTCTTTGTGTGGCTGGTTTCACCGGCTTACAGCCCAGCTCAGGCAGGGCCCTACCGGGCAGCGGCCCAGCAGAACCTGAGGTGCCCAGGCTAGCCCAGGCAGACCCCCACACACCAAGGGCAGCAGGCGCCGAAGGCAGGAAGTGCTCAGCAGGAGAGAAGACCCCTCCCTCACCAACCCCCTCCACTCACCACCCCGGCCACCATATGCAGACCCTCACAACTCCACCTCTTTACAACTCTGGCTGCAGGGCAGAGGAAAGTGTGAGTGGAAAAACAAAAGGTATCTCTTTGATCTAATCAAAGGCCTGTCCGGTCACATACATCCTGCATTCAAGGCCATTACACTCTGACACGCCCACCCCCACCGCCTCCTCACCTGATGCCAGATACCTGAGGAACAGAGCAACCAAGATCCTGAAAAGTTCACTTGGACCCATGCCCTCCTTCACCAACTTCATGGCAGCAACAAAAACAGGGAGTGTAAATAACCCAATTTACACCCTGTTTTCAGAGTTCTCTTTTTGGCCTCAGGAACTGAAAGCAATTTGTCAGGAGTCTAAGAGCAACCTTCCGCTAATTCACTTCCAACATGGGCTCAGGGGGATTTGCCCTTCCCATCGGCCTGATCATATACCCCATCAACACCTCTCCCTGGGACTGGGGCAGCAGCCTGGACCAGAACAAGCAGCTGTTAACGCCACAGCCATCACCCCGGAGGCCAGCAACTGTCAAGAGACCCCCAGAAGTCCATCCAAGTCCTCTCTAGGTTGTTCTGGTCGTGGACATAAATAAGGAATAGGGGATGTTAGACCCAAACTGACTAAAATCAGGAGCACTGAGGGCCCACAGGTATCTCTCTGGGTGCCCGAGATATAAAAAGGGCTTCAAAGTCTTTGCTGACCTGGTTTGAAAAGCACCACTCCCTCTTTTCAATCCTCACAGGACAGAGAAGCCGACAAGACTGGCTTCCCCAGAAGAACACTTCACACTGGGCTTTAGCGGGCCTCCCAAATAATTTCTATATTCTCAAAAAATGCCCTTTTTGAGGATTTAAATACCACTACATCAAAGGCTTTTAGGAGAAGAGCACTGGAATTTCCTTAACCTCAAAACCATTCTTCCTGATTGTTCAAGACACATCTGCCACAATACCTTATTCTTCTTCAAGACACTGCCAAGGAAGCCAAAGGAAGCCAACGGAAGCAAAAAAAAGGCATTCACTTCATATAGGAGCTGCGTCTCCTAGACCCTGGCTGGGCCTTCTAAGTTCTTGCCTTCCAAAAGTGATCCATTAATCAGACCCTATCCTAGCTGGGCACACCTATCGAGGGTTAAAATTCTAGACAACAACACAGAAAGAATGTATTTTGAAACCCCTATGAGGCAGAAGTAAACATCTGGAAGGCTTACACAGCAATCCATTTTTTAAAAAAGGAAATCAAAAAGTTTTGCTCTTCACTTTCACTAATGCATATGAAAGAGATCTCTTCCTCTGTCTACCATCTAAACCCCAACTCTGCAGTTAATCCATCCTACCATCAGATAAACTAGAACTCAAGCAAATGATGAACTCCCCAGCCTTTGGGCCACTCTAGTCCTGGGGGTGGGGGAGGAAGGTGCTCTCAAGCAAACGCCTAGATAGCACAAAGCAGAAAGAATGGCACCAGTTGTCTCCACAAAACTTGGCTCCAACCCACACCACTGCACAGCCTGGGAGGAAAAGGAAATGCTACCAGCTCCTGTCTGTCTCCTGCCTGCCCCCACTCACGGTTCCATCCTCTGAGTGCCTGGCATTTTCTGGGTCCCCCTTCTTTGGTGCTTCTCTGCATCTTGCCTTGTTAATTACTCTCTTCTGGTTCTGTCTTGATGTGCCTCCCAGACAATCCATTCCTGGAATGAGTCTCTAGCCTCCCCCAGGAATAGTGCAGCTTGTCAAAGTGGAGACTGTACCATTAGAAAAGGATTTTCTTTCCATAATTGTCTGTCTGCCCTCCTAGGGACATCCGCCTCCTTTTCTAGACATCTCTTGCCTTCTGAAGACTTACAGTGCCTTCCCCCACCCTCTCACATACTCAACCCTAGCATGATGCCTGGTGCCTTAAGCATCATTTGTTATTCATGTGCCACACTAAAAAGGAGACAGTTTCTACTGAAACTTACTGGTGGATGGCAAACAAAAGCAGACCTGTAAATAAATCACCTCACCCTCGTAGGATAACTATCTTTTATGATTCACTCTAGGACAGTCTAAGTCCTTCTCATACACTGAATTTCAAAGGTGTCACCAATTTTAAGATGCACTGTTATCTGTGTTCCGCTAAAAGGAGATGGTCCCGGTTAAACTAAGACACAATACGACATAATTGATTATGTTACCACCAGTCTTTAAAGGTGTGAAACTGGAAAAAAGAAAAAAAAAAAGAGCACCTTAGAGATGATGAAAGACAGACAGTACTGTCTCACAGAATCCTTACAAGCACCCTAATGGGGTTGGTATTATGACCCTCACCTTACAAAAGGGAAACTGAGGCTCAGTGAGGTGAACTGTCTAGGGTCCCTCGGTGAACAAGTTGTGAAGCCAGAACTCCATTCCTAAACAGAGTTCTTTCTTTCTTTTTTTTATTTGACAGAGACACAGCAAAAGCAGGAGGCAGGAGGAGTGGGAGAGGGAGAAGCAGGCTGCTCGCTGAGCAGGGCTCATTCCCAGAACCCAGGGATCATGACCTGAGCCAAAGGCTGATGCTCAAGGACTGAGCCACCCAGGCACCCCATCCTAAACAGATTTCTGAATTTCCCTGGCCCAGGCAGGTGGCACCCCCAGGCCTAGGGTAGATCAACCCCAGCTAAGCTGCCCCATCAAAGGCAAATAACCCTTGCTTGGCTGATTGCTAAAATCAGGGTCTTTCTGCAATTGCTCCTTACAGATCTACTTCCAGAAACAACAACAAAAGGAAAACAGGTTTTCCTAGCTCCTTCCTCACAAAACTGGCTGGAAGTGAAGGGGGACCTCGCAGCCAACTTGT
Source organism: Mustela nigripes (assembly GCF_022355385.1). NCBI lineage: Eukaryota > Metazoa > Chordata > Mammalia > Carnivora > Mustelidae > Mustela > Mustela nigripes. The sequence continues at coordinate 60,618,243 of NC_081561.1, forward strand.
TATATATAAAGCACATTTAATGAGCCTTTCAAGCTGCGGGGGTGGGAAAGGCAGGGTTCACTGGAAATCTGATACTTTGGCAGCAGAACGAGAGGGACAAGGCCCTTAGCATCAGCCCCAGGGGGATAAACACCATCTCAAACCTCTTTGTCTGCCAGAAGGAGATACTTCCGGGGGGGGGGGGGGGAGGAGGCGGCAAAGCTTTTTATGACAAAGCCCACCTAACAACAACCCTCTACCAGAGACCTGGCTGGGGTCTTTGTACAACCCACCTAACCATAAACCCTCTGTCCTTTCCCAAACCTGCTGGGGTCCCTCTACCCGCAAATACCTGTGACGGCCATAAACGCCCTTAAACAGCCCCCGTTTACTGCCCAGCCTGCCTGCTGCTAAATGAGGGCATTTGTTTCAAATTTGCAAATACCGAAAGCAGTGGAAACCTAAGTCCACTCCTAAAATGAAATGTTCTGCATTCCTCCGGGCCTGAAGCACCGCGCTTCAAAAGCTGCAAGGGGCCCTGGCTGTTTACTCACTGGTGGGGATGTTGGGAGAAGTATTTCCCTGCTCCCCGAGAAGGTTCCTTTGATCTGGGCTGGGTGGGAAGGGGACAGAGAGGTGCCACCCAGGCTCAGGCCCGGCTGGCCCACGCTTGCTGGACTCCTTTTTGGATCTGCCCGCAGCAGCCTTGGGGGGCCTGGGAAAGTGAGTCTCACTGTCTCACTGGGAAGCTCAAGGAGAGACAGAACAGGCCAGCTCAGCAGGACCTCTCAGACCAGGTTCAAGAGGCCCTGGAAACAAAAGAAAAGTTAAGAGTTGAAAAAGACACACAAGGCCAGAGAAGCACCCCAGCCCCTTACCCAGAAACGAAGTGGCCCACTCGCCACCCCCTTTCCCTGCACCCCACCAACAAACTCAGGACACTACTTCCAAGCAGGGTGAGATGTTTATTAAATAAAAGCCCTTTGTTTCAAGGAGTCTTCAGAAGGGGGGGGGGAGTGGTGGGAGGTGGTGGTAAAGAGAAGACAGAGATCCTCCTCCAGGCCCCCTGGGGCTGTTCCCGGGCTCAGCCACCCCTCCTCCCAGGGAAGCTCCTCCTGCAGGAGGCCCGGACCCCTGCGGTGGAGGAGGAGCCCGGATCACAGGCCAGATCACAGGCCGACCACAAGCACAAAGCTGCTAGCAAGCTGGGCATTTTTTAAATTGGTCAGTTTAACAACTGGGTAATCTGCTAAATTAACCAAATAGATAGAATGGTTTGGTCTTTGTAGCTGGAGCTATAAGACCAACAACAAATCTTCTCCGCCCGCCCACCCACCCCCCTTTCCCAGGGCTGCAAGACAACCATTTTCTTTGTTTGTGATTTGTTTTGTTTTTCAGGTAGCTGGAAATGAACTTGGGATCTCAAACTCGATCCTTGCACATCTCTGTAAGGACCTGCTGACCTGAAGAATCCTTTCCTCTCTCTCTCTCTCTCTTTTTTCCCCCCTTTTAAACAGATGAGCTATAAGAGAATCAGAACACCAAAGTATCACTTTGTACCCTTCAGCAATGGAACTCAGGTTCCCAAGCTGGAACCTGAGAGCTTTGAAAGCAGAAGAACAAAATTCGGCAGGACAGCCAAGAGGGTTAGCAGCTTCCGCCAAAGGGAGATCTAGCCGGCACCCAAACACGGACGTGTCCCAGAACATCAGAGGTCACTGTCCGAGCAATTCTGAAACCTCTTGGGAATTAAAAGACTTGCCTCCAAAATCAGAAACAGAAGGGAAACCTAGGTCTACCATGTCCCTACCAAGTGTGGGCACACCCATCACCACAACAGTGGTTAGTGGCAGCACCTCTGTTAACCACGGCAGCGACAACTCTCTTTACCACCTACGTGGTCTCCAGCACAGCATCACTGGGTGTACACCTCCCTGCAGGCACACGGGTCTGGTATGAGGCAGCACCCCTCCAAGCCAGAGCCTGCAACTACCCTCGACCTTCCAGAAGCACCAGGAGGGAGAAACCGAGGCCTCGGCTCAAATCGTGTTCTGGACTTCTAGATCACACAGTTTTACCGTGACTTAAAAACTCTAGGATGGACACAGACCTCTGAACGGGCCACCTAAAACCTTAACCGTGCTGTTTTCTTTAAAAAGAGGGAGAAAATCTGGCAATCTTGAACACAATGGGGCAAAAGGTCTCTCCATGCGAAGTTACTGAACTGCTCACTCCTTAGGTAGAAAGAGCGAAGGCTCCTCCATCCTCTAACAGGATTGCCCCTAAACCCACACAGTGGTCGCGTCTGCCAAGCCCACTCCCCGGCATACACCGCACTCCGGGCCCCGTGTGTGTGGCACTTCACAGCCCCTAGACAGACAAGAACACAGAATCAGCTCTCCCACCTACCAGCCCTGCAGTCCTGACAGGATCTTACTCCATACCTCAGGTGCTCTACTTGCCAAATGCCTCCCCTCCCTTCACCTTCCCCCCACCCGGAAACCACCCATCTTCCTCCTGCCTGCCTCTGAGCCACACTACAGGATCAAATGTCAGTGTGAGTGAAAGCGTTCTGTCAACTGCCACTGGGGGTACACTTGTTGGGGTTACAGAGGAGGCCCTCCCAAAGCACCCCTAGCCCCTTCTCCCGGCTTGAAGCCTATCTTCTGTTGTTCTTGCTTCTGTGCAAAGGAAGAGGTGATCCTTGCCAAAGCACTAATTCCTTGAGTACTTGAGGAGTAACCAGGTAAGTTTCTGTCTTCTTCTTTTTTTTTTTTTTTTTTTTAAAGATTTT